>NC_044063.1:4952273-4953776 GCF_902167405.1 Gadus morhua
TTCCCAATAAGAATTTCACTGGGTAATAACGCAAAGACGAATCAGCATACGAAGATGAAATCCCTTTTTCATACAGACGACCATTTAAAACACTTACATTGTCAACCAGAAGTAGACTACTTCACATTCCCACACCGAGTCCTACGGCAATACACAGAATGATAATCCTGAAGCTGATCAGCATATGAAGAGAGAGATCCCCCCTCAAAGTCCAATGAGAAAAAAAAACATGAGATGCAAATGAAAAAAGTTTGGATTGTAAACCAAAAGTGACCCAAAAAATGAATAACATTTCCATATCACTAGCTATGTCACAATATCTATAAAGAATGAATCCCTGGCATCGTATAATTTCATTAAGAGAAGGATCCCCTTTCATACTCCAAACCACTATCAGGGTGAAAAACAACAGCCGATTTATAGAATTCCCACATCGTCTACAAAGAATAATACGCCGCTGGACATTTTATCAGAGTTGTGTGGGGCCGATCAGCAGTCTTATCGTGGTGAGAGTGGGGAAAAAGTCTTATCGATAAAACCTTGCCCGAGTCGAGGAAGCCAACGGGGTCTGGGTTCATTATGAGTCCTGGTTCTCTGGGAGAACAATATTGTTCTGGGGTCTGGTTGGACCCCAAGGCAGGCGGCTGGACCGACTCCACCTCACACTGTCTCACCTGCCCCCACAACAAACCGACGGACAGCCCTCTCTGTGTGTCTGTATCACTTACTTTTATTCTTTTTCCTTACTTTCTATCACTCTCCATCTCCAATCATTCCTCTATCTAATACTTATATTCTCTCTCTTTGTCTATACTTTCTAATCCGTCTCTCCCTCTCACCTCTGAATTTAAATTCTTTCTCACTCTGCCCTTATCATCTAATCTCTGGCTCCAAATCCTCATTTGGCCTCTTTAGTCTCTCTGGCTCCCTTTTGATTCTGTCTCCCTCGCACTCTAACTTTTGTTCTCCCTCTGTTTCTCCCCTCCCTTCTCACTCTCTCTCTCTGTCATCAGCTCCTAACCACGCTCTGTCCAGTCCTCTCTTCTTCACGCTCCTCATAACGTTTGATTCTCTCTCCTTAAATCGCTCTCCCTTTTACTATCAACGAAATTCTTTCCGTCTCCGTCTCCCTTTCTCGTTTTCTTCGTCTCTCTCTTTCCCCCCCTCTCTCTCTGTATCCTCAGTGTCTCTCTCTCATGCTGGTCTTGTTCCGGAGGCCCAGAAGGCTGTTCCCTAGCAGGATGCATGGGGTCGACAACAGAGTTTTCAGAGTGATGGGTGAGATGGTGGGGGGGGGGGAGGGGGTGGCTGGGAGGAAGATTTGGGGGGGCGGTGGTGGGGGGGGGGGGGGGGGGGGAGGGTACATACAGCCATACCCTTCTCTGTTACATCCCAGAGGACTCCCGCCCGGTTCCCTTTCACAAAACAACCCGAGGACCGTCGCGCCGGATGTGGCGGGGTCGGGGAGGGGGGGGGGGGGGGGGGGGGGGTGGGTGGGGGGGG
>NC_044063.1:4953876-5108876 GCF_902167405.1 Gadus morhua
AGTATATGTGTCTGTGTATCTGTGTGTGTGGTGTGTGTGGTGTGTGTGTGTGTTGTGTGTGTGTGTGTGTGTGTGTGTGTGTGTGTGTGTGTGTGTGTGTGTGTGTGTGTGTGTGTGTGTGTGTGATTCCCCAGGTGTTTTATGTTAGTGTGTGTTTGGTTGCCAGACTCAGTGGGCCTTCATCATCGTCTGCTTTATCGTGTCTTAAGAGCATCCCATAAAACAGCCCGCCATAACTCATTCACGCATAGAGATGAACCGGCACGAGCAGACATTTTAAAGCCGCATTTAAAAAATAGCAGGACTTAGTGGTGCAGCCATTGTGATTAGGTTATGTCTGGAATCCGACGCGTTTCAAACTCAGACACCCATAATCCAAGGCATCCAATCCATGAGTACACCTTAAAAAACATTACTTCCTGTGTGATACTTCCTGTTGGTGGAGATCCCATGGCATTCATCATAGGAGTAGGTGTCCCCTGGTCTCTGATTGGATAGTTTCACCCCTCACTTATCCACTGATAGTCTGTAGTGAGCGTTCTGGCCATGGCCATAGCCACTATAACAGAGTTGGTGCTCCACTCTGGTAGTGGTGGTGAGGTGAGGTACCATTTGTATTCAAATGTTGAAATGAAAACATCATCTTTTAGGCAATCATAACTAAATAAATTAGCATTCTAAATCAATGCTTTATTGAAGGTTAAATGGAAAAATGTTAACACTGGCTAATAAGATTTCCTACAGTTGACTTCTTTCCTCTGCTGAACGATTGCGTTATCTGTTTTTATATCGTTTTATCAAGCTAGGGTATTCGAGAACGTTGCTTCTCAAATAGTGCTTCGCCTCGGGGCGACGGAAATGTTTTACCCAAAAAAACATAAATAAGATCAAGTAGATTGTGCCTCAGGAATAATCTTTGGGTAAATGTTGGTTTTGCTCTCCACTGGCAGATCCAATATGTCTGCCGTGGTAAGGCATTAGCGGACATGAAAGAGACAGATACCCGTGACCTTTTACCTCCAGCCGGGGCTCCCAACCCCTGCGGACTCCGACCCCACTTCGCTCTGCACTCTTCGGGGTCGAATCTCCGCGTGACGCCAATCCCAATAGCTTTATTATTTCACAGGTCTCCGCCACCATGAGACCGGGAAGGAAATGAATGTTTGCTTTTGGTGCTGGACCTGAGCTGAAGGTGCAAGCCTAGCCTCAAAGCCCCCGTCAGCGCCCAGGTCCTCCAGGCCTCCTGCTCTCATCCGCCCCGTGTCTTTCGTTTTACGAGATGGGCCCTCTCATCGGGGGGGCGGCAGTAGCTAAGGAGGTAGAGCGGGGGTTGGCTGGTCACGCGAAGGTCGATTGTTCAATCCCCGGCTCCTCCTGTAGCTGAGTGTCGAGGTTGTCCCTGGGACAGGCGCCCGACGGCTCCCGACAAGCCGGCTGGCGCCTTGCATGGTTGACTCCGCCCTCGGCCTGTCAACGTGCGCATGAATGGGTGAATGTCAGGCGATATTGTAATGCGCTTGGATAAAAGCCCTATTTAAATGCAGTCCATTTAGCATTCGATTAACCATCTCTATCTGGAGTCAGCCTCACCCCGGTTCGCCTGGACGACACCAGGGAGAGAGGTCGCGGGATAGTCCTACAATGGTGCCTCAGCCCCACCTCTTTGGGCCGATAAGCATGATGATGCATGCACATGCATGATCGAGTTTCTAAGCCGCTAGCTTCCACTGAGTTCTTTAGCCTGTAAGGTTCTTGTTGTGAGATTGAATGGTTGTTTAGCTAAAGGATTATGGTAAATGTAATTGAGCTGGTTTTACAAGCAGAAACATCTGGAGCAGTAGGTTCAGTCATCAAACCCTAAATCGAATGAAGAAGACCAGTGACTTATATGCGAGGCTATGTGAACAAACAATGAAAACTGGAGTTTCAATGTTTGCGTGAATGAGTCAGCTTCTATTGGAATGCAGCTATAGGAATTCATTGGTTAGCCATTTATAATTTATATTCTATAGAACATCTTCATATCACATTCTTTATCCAATATCATAATCCAATATCCAACTGAAGAAGACTTTAGAAACGTAATGATTTTCTGGCTGCTCGTCCTGGCTCCTGGCTGCCTCCCGGCCTAATGAGAACGTGAGGGATGGCCTGGGGCTGGGAGAGAGGGTTCTTCTCTGTGTCAGGGAGCTGCTCTGTGCCAATCTCTTTAATATCTCTCCTGGAGGCAACGCATAATTCTCCCACAGTCCTACTTGGGAATGCCAGACATGTATGCACAACAGATATGTTTTGTATATGCAACTTAGAAATGGTTTCTTTGTAAAAAGCTATAAACTGGGTTTTTTCTTGTTACCACATCTTTATCTAACATTTAATACGTGATGGAAAACTTAATTGCTCCGTCTATTTGAAGGTAAAGGCTGTTTCATCAGGCACCTTGTCTAGGCTTCGGGTTGAACACCAACGCTGTGAGCCAGTGCTATCTGGGACCCACCGCGGTAGTGGATGATCTATTGTGCCATCTCGTATGAAGGCGCTAATTAATGAGCCATCAATCAACGTTTTCTTCTACCAATGCTCGTGCCTCGAATTGCAAACATTCCTCTTTCATTGTTGGGGGGTCTGACTTATTCTGATGGCGATGACGTTCCCCTGTTGGAATGCATTGGGCTGAGGGGCTCTGGAATGCTCCCCATTGAAACTCTGTCTCTGGAATCCCACGACGGGACAATTAAATTGTTGAGGCAGAACAAGGAGATGAAGACAAAGAGAAGGGGAGAGAATGGAGGTGTGGAAAACAATGCCGGTTGCGGAGGTTGTACCACCGTCTGAAATCAGTCACGATGCTGTGAGAAGGTGTGCCCGCGCTCTTTCCTCAGACGTACTGATGAAACATCGCATTCCACTATTGGGGGGTAAGTGGGGGAGCAGGACAGCCAGGGATCAGCCTCTGAAACTGGGATCGTCATCACAATCACACTTTGTGAAGACACTGTTTTTAAAACCATTTTTCACACTTCAGCGTTTTCTAAATTCATCCACTTGGGACTAGAGCATCATTTAAAATGGTTCCTTTTTGGTCAATCTTAACATTGTTTTAATGCAGAATGAAGGCCACAAGGGAGAATAAAATGTGTTTTTAAATGTATCCTAAACAGTTTGCATACAGCCTGCGGATAATTTAATTAACATAAGTTTTACCTTTGGTGTAGCCATTCATTAATAAATATGAGTATTAAGGACAGATTGGACAAAATCATGTGTGTTTGTCATTTAATGTTCCTGGAATTATCTACTTTTTTTTACGACGCGTCCTATAACCATTTCCTCTTCAATCTGGTGCCATGCTCTGCTCTACAAGACATCAACATCCAGAATTACAGGTGAAAATATAGTTGAATCATTAATTAATGATGTATGGCTTTGGCTTTCTCCTTCTTTGTACTCATCTGTAGTTCAAAGCTAACCTCGTCTCATAAAAATATATATTTATTCATTTTTTATATATATCAGCATTACTTCTGCATGGCCACGCAAATCTCCCGGCAGTCCTGGCAATGTCACACGGTCGGGTTTATTTACCGTAACATTTGTAAACGACACTAACACCCGGCAAAATGCCCATACGTGTTCGGTTAGCGTCAGTAAACAGAGCCCATATGGCGATGAATTACAACAACACGCTGCTTTTAACTCTGCCCATGTTCTGAACAGTTGGATGTCTCAAAGGAACCACAAGGAACAGCGGGGTTGAATGCGTCTCTGAGCTATCCTCAATTACCCACAATGCTCTTCAGAGCTGCACATGATCCTACATTGTAATTTGTATATATGATGAAGACATTAGTAGTATTTAGTGTGCGAGGGGAGAAGTTTAGCCAACTTCTTTGGCCTGGAGGAAACTCTCTGCCCCCCCCCCCCCCCCCCCCCCCCCCCCCCCCTCACCCAACCAACCCCCCCCCGCAGGGCCCCCATTGGTCTGCATATGGTCACGCTCATCTGCATATATTAGCATAACTGAAAACAGCTTTGAAAAGGTTGAAATAGTAAACAGTTCCTCATGCGGAAACCAAACAGCTTTCAGGACCTGTCGCCACGCAGAACCTGCTGGAAGTTGTCCAGAAACCTGAGATCTTTGCCAGCGATACTGTTGCCCTACGTTTGTAATTAAATAAAAAAATGAACAAGATGTGTCTGATTATGACCGGTTGTTTGTAGATTTTAGTTAGTTTTTTTTCTAAATGTAGATGTTTTGGTCTGTTGTGAGTTTAAGTTAGATAAAGAAAGAAGTTGTGTCTTTCTTTCGACAAAGATAAAAACAAAGATACACTAGCCTGTGAGGTCAGGGGACGCGTCAGTATTTACTCGAATACCTGAAATAATTAATTTTCTTATTAAATGTATTTCATTATCATGCGTATCAACTTAATTTACTCAGAAGGTTAAAACACGTTTTTCTTTGTTTGAAAGCATCTTTTGAATCTTATTTGGTCATGAATATAAAAGGAACATCAAGTAAAAAACGCTGGTTCCAATACATGATGACGCACACCGCTCCTCGACTGAGGAAAACCTTCAACAGGTTCAACAGAATCTCAGTTCTTATCTCCATACAGGAAACAGCCGAAATGACCTCACGCAGGTACCAGACTTCCTCTTGTTTTCAAACGACGTAGACAAACAGAAATCTTTCCAACCTTAAGATTTGAGACAGATTTTTACTCCATGACAAGGCGGAAGTCTGTAGGCGCTTCCGGTAAAGCCACGAAGATGGAATAATAATCGATTTCAGGTAAAACGTGACAAAAAACTAGAAACGGATGTGACCACAGCCAATTTGGACTCTTCACCGCTATGGACATGGAATATTCTTTAACATTCTCTCTTCATCTGATTAAGCAACCTAGAGAGAGAGAGAGAGAGAGAGAGAGTGAACGATATCCAAACAGAGACGGACATAGTTGACCCAAGGCTATATCCCAGAAACACTATCCTTGTGAGAAGAGCAGAAAGGGAGAGAACAAGTGGAATAGATTCCCCTCTATTTATTTAAAATGTGTTTTCGATGTGAAAGATGTCTTGTAATTTTAGACCGCAGTGGTCTCCTACGTGATTATCGATTTTGTGAACTTATGTTTGTGTGTGTGTGTGTGGTGTTTGTTTGTGTGTGTGTGTGTGTGTGTGTGTGTGTGTGTGTGTGTGTGTGTGTGTGTGTGTGTGTGTGTGTGTGTGTGTGTGTGTGTGTGTGTGTGTGTGTGTGTGTGTGTGTGTGTGTGTGTGCGTGTGTGTGTGCATTTGATTAACCATGTTTATTAATATCAGAGAGGTTTTCTGAAAGCCTGCAAGTGCTCTTTGTATTAACGAGGGAGGCCAACATGAGCTGAATCATATTTCAAAGACAGCGTCTCTCCCCTGCTCAATGTCTAGCATCTGTTTTGCTCAGTCTAACAGATACACGATACACACAAACACGCAAACAACGCAGTAATAAACACCATTCTCCCAGCGAGAGAGACACACAATGCTCTTTCAGCCACACTGCTTCGCTTTGGATTTAAATCACCAAATTAAATAAACTGAAAAATGGCCCTTAAGTAACTAGAAGTGTTACCTCGCTGACATGACACGTCAACAAGCTCCAATAAAAGTAGTCTTCGACTGAACCGTCGCCCCCCTCTGTCCTCCATCGCTCATCAGCGGCCAAGCAACCCCCTCTTCCTCTGTGGGGGACGGCGCGTTTCTTCATCGCTCTTCAAGAACCCCGGGCGTGGCGGCGCATAACACAACACCATTACCTCCGCCCGGCACCAGCTGCTCCGCCGCTAACTCCTCTGGCGGACGAGAGAGATAGGATGGAGCCAGGTCAGGTGTTTCAGAGAGGGAGACGGGCGAGGGGGGGGGGGGGGGGAGGGGGGGGGGGAGAGGGGGGGGGGGGGGGGGGGGGAGAGACGTGGGGGGGGGGGGGGGGTGACTGGGGGGGCTGAGGAAGACGGAAAGTGGGGGAGGGGGGGGGTGATGAGGGAGACAGGGGGGGGGGGGGACTGGGGGGCTGAGGGAGACGGGGAGGGGGTGAGGGTGACGGGCGGGGTAGAGGGAGACAGGTGAGGGAGCCGGATTGGGGGGGGGGGGAGGGGGGGGACGTTTCTCGGACGATTGAGTAAAAGTCCGTAGCGAGGGAGGCGTACAACGGCGTCCCCCGTCCGCGAGCTGCCGGGTTCTAGTGTCCACATGTGTGGCGACGCGCTTCACTGTACGCCCCCATCTGCTCGTCCAGACGCCGTCGTAAATCAAAGTCATTCACCTCTCAAGTCTGAAGTCTCTCAAACCTGTGTTCGGCCTGGCGTTTGGGTTTCTTATTCGAGCATTCGCCGTCACATGGATCTGGTGTTTGTATCCCACTGATTACTCAGACTTAATTTGACTTGATCTTCTTCTTTAGTGTTTGACTGTATCTTCCTCCTTTTACCCAATTTGTGCAGCGTTAACCTAGTTAAAGCCGCCACTCTTTTTATAGATGAGAGTTTACTGCTTGTGCATGTTGTGAAATAGTAGTGGTCTGCAATATTTTCACCAAAAGTTGAACTTTTTATGTTATTTTCAGAATCTGACCAATGTAAGACGCAAACCCCAGACCAATGAAAGCAATGGTCCAACAGAGTTGATGTTGCAGACCACACAAACATGCATATGTATGGCTACTCTCTTATATTAGAAATGAACTGAAGATAGGACATTTCCCCCTTAATAAGTGCTTATCTATGATGCCATTAAACATAGAAATATATATTGAATAGGGAAGTAAGATGTAGATAACTGTAATCCTTTTGAGACTCCACTGGAACACTGGATATTTCACTGGAACAGCCTTTTGTCCAACCTAAACTAAGAATTTGAAAGAAAACATGAAATAAAAAGGACTTCTTATTCAGCAAAGGATACAGATACTTTTAAAAGCAACATTTGAAGGTTCAGTGCCTGCGACGCAACCAGGTTCAGTTTGGCAATTATATCTGACAGACCTTTAATACGAGGCAGTTAATAGTCCCCCTGCCACCATCAATATATGAACACTGTAATATATTTCATAAAATACGAAAAAATTGAATAAAAATAAGAGTGAACCCTCATGTGTGAACAGTAAAAGAGATCTGTTTGCGCCAGACTGTGTTTCAGGACCTGCTAGTGTTGGTGTCCTTGGCTCATCTGCCAGGAGAAATGTGTTTATACTGCGTAAATTAAGCGAATACTGTGTGAATCTAGTTTATACTGTGTTTCCTGTATACATCTAGTATAAACTCATAAAACACCGTCCTGGCATGGCACATTCCTAACCCTATGAATATCAAATAATTATTATCACTTTTTGTATAGAACTTTATTCAAGGTTCATCTATTGAGCTAAACCTGTATCATGGACATATATTTGCATACCGCAACAGGGTAGGTTGAGTCTAGTTGTGAGGTCAGACGCTGGCCTCTATCCTGCACTTATTGAACCCATATTTCGGCGAGACTCTCTCTGCTCCTTGGAAGAATGTGAGAACGGCGTTCCCGTGACAGCCGATGCACATAAAACAATCTGCACAGTTACAGTCCGGGTTCCAAGCAGCCTTTTCCCCTGAAGGAAACACATTTTGAGCAGGGGGGGGGGGGGGGGAGAGATCTCTCAATAGCCAGGGTGAACCTGGCCTTCGGCTGCTGTCGCATGCGACTCGTACATTGTGTAAGACCGAGTGATGCATGACAGACCACGGTCAGCAGCATGGAGTTTAGCCAACAGATGAAGCTGCAAGGAAGCGTAACGCACTTAAGGGTGAGATATGGAGACTGTGTGCAGAGGTGAGGGGGCATAAATCGGGGCTAATGTACCGGAAAGGATGAGAGGTGAGACGGGGGGGGGGCGGATCTTCTACTAGGAGACGCAACAGAGTCAGGGCCGGAAACTGAAAACTGCAAAAGGCGGAGTTATGCCTGATTTCCTGTTTAGTTAGGGAGATATTCTACCAAAGAGAAAATAATATGCGCGATTCTATAAAGTTTACCACATTGCAATGTGTTGTTTTGAAACAGACACTCTTTTACAGATAACTACTGCAGGGCTTGCTGGGATTGGGTTTGCGAATTAAGTGCTAACAGAACCCCGGAATCACTCGCCATGATTGGTCTTCTTAACAAATACGAAGGGAAAGAAAAGTTAAACGCCCTGTTCCCATTTTAGCTTATTTTCTATCAGACTTTAGTGTGTGAATCTAAAGTCTCATTCGTGAGACCAGTGACGCACCGATGTGCAGAGAGAGAGAGAGAGAGAGAGAGAGAGAGAGAGAGAGGGAGGGAGGGAGGGAGGGAGGGAGGGAGAGAGAGAGAGAGAGAGAGAGAGAGAGAGAGAGAGAGAGAGAGAGAGAGAGAGGGAGGGAGGGAGGGAGGGAGGGAGGGAGGGAGAGAGAGAGAGAGAGAGAGAGAGAGAGAGAGAGAGAGAGAGAGAGAGAGAGAGAGAGAGAGAGAGAGGGGGGTTCTGGTTGCGTCAAGCAGGCGAGTGCTTCGGTTGAGACGCTCTGTAAGCACGCACCCCGCTCCGGCGCCGATGCCTCCTCGCTAAAAATACACGTTGCTTTTTAGGTTCATTTTTTGGGGGGTGGTGGGTGGGGGGGAGAACAGACGATTACCGATAAAGATGTGATGATTCTGACGGTGAGCGAACCCGCCGCCACGGCGTCAGATGCGGTAAAATAACCACATCCCGTCGCGTTCTGGCCTTGGAGGGCTGGCGCTGCGGTCGCCTTGAGGTTGGTGCAGAGAGAGAGAGAGAGAAAGAGAGAGAGAGAGAGAGAGAGAGAGAGAGAAGAGAGAGCGAGAGAGAGGGGTTCAAGGAGAGAGAGAGAGAGGGGTTCAAGGAGAGAGAGAGAGAGGGGTTCGAGGAGAGAGAGAGAGGGAGAGACGGACAGAGTGAGAGGGTTTTCAAGGAGAAAGAGAGGGAGCGAGAGAGAGAGAGAGAGAGAGAGAGAGAGAGAGAGAGAGAGAGAGAGAGAGAGAGAGAGAGAGAGAGAGAGAGAGAGAGAGAGGGACAGAGTGAGAGGGTTTTCAAGGAGAAAGAGAGAGAGCGAGAGAGAGAGCGAGAGAGAGAGCGAGAGAGAGAGAGAGAGAGAGAGAGACGTCTTTCCGGATGACTCATGGATCATGGTGCCGCAGACGGAGCCGCGTGGCCACGTCACCGGGCGGCGCTAGCGTCAGAGTCGCAGATAGAGGAGCGCGCTGATCAAAGAGCAGGGAAACCGCAGAGGAGCCGCGGCAGAGCGCATGTCAACTCGGCTGTCAGCGGAGGTCAGGGGTCATACCAGGGGCTTCCTAGTTTGAGGAATAATGACTGAAACCAGATAGGATTGAAAAAAAAGCATTAAAAACAGACCTAGTGGGGATCGAATCTTGTCCTGTGAAATGTTTTCACAATCTTACTCAAGTCGGGGATTAAAGTTCAATTGGTAATTAAAAAGACCCGGAGATTGGACTTGGATCATGAAGTCCATGTCTGAATAATGCTAACATTAAAGTATGTTGGATCATTTAACTATCACCACTACTACTGCTTTTGTGGTCTAAATAGGGCCCCTATTATACAACCAGGTGTTTGTGTGATAAGCCCAGGCGCGTCGTTAGACCTGGGCATTCGGCTGCTTTCATGCACGTAAGTACTGGCTGCTCTTCTGAATATATGCTGCATCGTTGCAGCAACATTGAAGACGATCACGTTGACTTCTGCGGTCTGTTCTGCCTCCATGCTGTCTGCGTCAAACCAAAACAAACCTGAGTGACAGCGGCCGCACTTATCCCGCCTCCTGCAAATGTACGTAATATCCCTCCCCTTGCAATGCCTGCGCTGCAATTTTCCGTCTCGTAAACGGTCGTTGCCATTTGAAACGGTCGATGCCATTTCCGACCATGTCCGATTGCGTCCGCTCTCCGATCTTGAATTCCGAATGCTTCGTGAACGGAATTGACGGCATGACGATTAGCCGCGTTGCCCAATCAGCGTTGAGCTTGACCCGACGTCACTGGCAGAGAGTAGTGAGCTTGGACAGAAGCATAGGGCCGACATCTTTCTTTATTCTGTGGGGAAATAGTAACATAGTTACGCCATTAAATGCTTTTATGGAAACATTTTTAGCGAGAAATGTGCATTTTACTTTCATAATGTTCGCTCGGTGAATGTGAAGGATGTTTGGTTTGATAGTTATGACGAAGAGGGAACGCTCCGACAGAGTCTCTGGTTACTAAGCAACCTCAACGTCTTGGCGGACTATATATCTGCTGATCAACACTACGAATGCTGGAAACACACCAGACACACCATGTGAAGTTATTTAACCCGATTATTGTTATTTATATCCGAGCATATCAGTTTTTATCATGGGTGTCTTTACGGGGACAGTTGCTGTTGGCATCTTACATTCAAAGGCCAACTGTGAATAATGTACTTAAGGTAATCATCCTTAAATTTTATTGATGAATAGCTGACAGATGTACGTTTATTTTATTCAAATATCATCCCTTAAATTCAAATGGTTGCTAAGCAAAAGAGCCATTATAGCAAAAAGTGTTGCAACTGTCCCAGGTCTCCTCTATTCAATCAATCATTATATATGACTGGCATAGATAGTTTCATAATTACTCACGGCAACTGAGCGGAAAAAAACATTCCAGTGCTGTGCTGTTTTTAACTGACTCCAAGTGACCTGATGCAGGTCCTGGCTCCTCTACGTCCGCCATGTTTTAATTCCGTTCACGAAGCATTCGGAATTCAAGATCGGAGAGCGGACGCAATCGGACATGGTCGGAAATGGCATCGACCGTTTCAAATGGCAACGACCGTTTACGAGACGGAAAATTGCGCCGGCGCTGGCACTGGCCGCGGGAGCAAGATGTTATTCAAACAAAAATGCATCAATCATTGTTTTATTCTTTCATTACACAATTTCTTTCATTCTTATAAATAAAAAAGTAATATAAATACATATATAAATCTAGCCAACTTGTCAATCAAAATTAGTCTTGTCTTGTCTCTCTAGTGGTTGTTCATTCTAAAACACTACAATCTTTTGAGAAGCAAATGGTTGCAGCCTCTATAGGCTTACTGTGGCGCTGATGTGAGTACTGTATGCATGCAATACTACTACTCATAGTAATAATCGGAGAGGGTTGAGAAACAGTGGGTTGACAATCCATTCTGGTACCTCATTTTGAAAATCCCCAAAAAAGAAACTTCACATAGGACTGTCTTTCAATTTTTAATACATTGCTTTGGAGGTTTTCAATCTAACATCCCACTGGTTTGATTTTACCTAAGAGAAAAATGTTTATTTTTTAAAGCATCCAAGCAGCCATAATAATGAGATTATGAGACAATGAGAATGAAGCGGCAACAGTGTGACTGTGCAGAGTGAGAGAGATGGCTTCAATGGATGACCAGGGATTGGTGGTGGCATTACCCAGGAAGGGCGGCTGTAGTTAACTGCAAGCAACTGAACATGAATAGTGAAGTGGAGGAAGGAGTCGAAATGAGACTTCATTAACAGATTCATGTACAGCTCAGATTTATATGGAGATAAGCTTCTTAAACAACTTGCATACAGCATAAGCAAGTAACAGAAAGTCTGGGAAGATTATTTTTTCATTATTTAAATCTACAACCTGGTTACACGTCGCGCGATAGCGCATATCATTTCATGCAAGCGAGTGTTTACTTCCTGGTTACAGGTCGCGCGATAGCACATCATCTCATGCGATCTTAAAGAGAACTTGACGTGAACAGTTTAGGAATGCATATTCCGGGAAAACATTAGAACTCTGAAATGCTGACTAAATATAAAGCATGTTTTTATCTGTAACATTAAACCTACACTGACAATAAGTAATAACTTAAAAATGAAACATAAAAGCAGACCACTACTTACTTGCCGTTGCCTGGCTGGGGGAGAAAGGTCCGTCGGAGCAGCGATGGCTTCTTGACATCGGGTAGGTGCACGCAGGCTATATAGGCTATTCTAATGTCTTATTTTTGCCCTGGCGCTCGGCATAGGCGACCTATGTGTTGGGGGCGCCCTTAATTAATTAATCGATACATTAATTAATTAATTAATTAATTAATTAAGATACCGTAGCACGCAGGAGTCAGGACGGTGCTCCCCCCCGGGCTAAAGCCCCGGATGTTTTCAATTGCTAACGACGCGCCTGGATAAGCCCTTTGAAAATTGGCTTTTTCCAAAATTGTAACAATATGTTGTCTCAAATGCATTTTATCAAACAATGTTCCACCATATTGCAGCGTTGTGATACATTAGACAACACAAATATGAAGTATTTATTTAAATGTTATTCTGTGATGAACAGGGTTATCTATTATGCATAATCTCTGCAGGTTTTTGTTGCTGATTAAAACAGATGGGAGCCATTAATAATGTTATTTGATGTACCGTGCTTAGGATCTACATCTCATGTTGAGTGACTTTGTCTTTCTGCTTTTCTTCATCCCTTTCCGTCCTCTAGTTCCTGGTGCTGCAGGTGACCCATTTCTCCCCCAGGGAAAAGTATGAATCATTCATTAGATCTGTTGAGATCCGGTCGCTTTTGATTTACACCTCAACTCCACATCAAGCCCTATAGCAATGTGGTTACCCGTCACACAAACAGAGCAAGACCTAGCTTAACCATCCATGGTAGCTTTCAGCCTTCTGGGAATATCTGACGACATCCAAAGAGGCCAGCAGATGATTCACAACATCAAGACTGAATCAAAACTGCAGCATACGTGTTCAATATAAGGCGAATTGTAAATCAATTATGAAATAAAACAAAGTTTTATCCCAGACTATCATGTGACTCAAAAACTATAATATCAGTATAGCATATTCTGAAAACAGCTGTTTGAAAGAGTCTAATGGAGGGCTTGATTATAATAGGTCGCACATGCTTTAGGTTATGGCTGTGAAAGATTCGTAACTGTAGAATGGTGGCTTTATACTCTGCATGTGCGTTTTTTAGATACTAAAAAAGGTAAAGTGTGTCAAATAAATGTCGACATGAACGCAAAATCGAGTCTCAGGCACGTTATACAATGTGCCTTCACTCCAATGTATGGTTGAATTGTGCTTCTGAGGCATGACCTATTATTAAGTAGAGTGACGACTGCAGGGTACAGAAGGTATAGAAATCTCTTGAGACGTGGTGGAGATGGTGAGGCTATCTTTTGGAGAGAAAGAGAGACTATACCTATTCAGGACGTGATGGTGCCGACAAAGTCAGGAGACGACAATAGGATAAGATGTCTCAGAGTCCCCCATGAATAGAGCACGGAGAGAGAGGAGAAGAGGAATGGAGAAAACAAAGGGACAGAAAATGGAACCAAAGGAAGAGAAATAAATAGCGAGAAGATGAGAGAATAAGCCGGAGGGAGAAAGAAATAAACCCAGAGAGTGATGGGAGGGAGCGATTGGGAGTGGTAGAAATATTGAGAAAAAAGAGAGAAACAGTAATGGAGGAAGAGAGAAAAGTAGAGAGAGAGCAAGAGAGATGCAATGTTTGCACTTAATATTAAATTATCGTATTTATTAAAGTGGAGAGGGAGTGAAAGAGAGAGAGAGAGAGAGAGAGAGAGAGAGAGAGAGAGAGAGAGAGAGAGAGAGAGAGAGAGAGAGAGAGAGAGAGAGAGAGAGAGAGAGACAGAGACAGAGAGAGAGAGCGAAAGAGAGAGAGAGAGAGAGAGAGAGAGAGAGAGAGACAGACAGACAGACAGACAGACAGACAGACAGAGAGAGAGAGAGAGAGAGAGAGAGAGAGAGAGAGAGAGAGAGAGAGAGAGAGAGAGAGAGAGACAGAGACAGAGAGAGCAAAAGAGAGAGAGAGAGAGAGAGAGAGAGAGAGAGAGAGAGAGAGAGAGAGTGCGAGAGAGAGAGAGAGAGAGAGGCAAGACTAGGTCATTTTGAGGGTAGTCCAGCAGATTCTGCATCCGATGTGGCGACCCTCGCTCCCTCCCCCCTCAGGGACCCTGGTTGGTGGAGAAGAGGTGGGGGAGGCGGTGTTGTCTTAGGAGGGAGCAGGAACGGGCCGAAGCCCGAGGAGGAAGACCAACAGACAAGAGTAGTAGATCAACCAAGCATGTTTTCCTAACGTCCGCAGGGAGTCACACGGAGTCCCCAGGAAGCGGATGCACCGTAGCAAGAGCACGTCTGGTACGGACATCACGTGTGCGGTGCGGAAGCGCCGGCCCGGCTTTGTCTCCATGGGTGTCCTCATCACCGCGTCTGATGAGATCGTCCCCTCCTCGTTCGTAAGCTTCAGGCGAGACCACCTGTGGTTTCATTGTGCACACGTCACAGCCCATACAACAACCCTAATGTGTTTATACTGTGTAAATACCTGCTGAGTGTGTTTGGCTACTTATTATCCCTTTATACGTGTGTATATATATCATATGTATATATATATGTATGCATTAATGTATTTATTATGCATTCAGACTTTATTTAACCGGGTGGGTCCCGTTGAGATCAAGCCTTTCTTCTGTAAAGCTGGAACCTGTTCAAGACGAGGAGAGTAGACATAGGAAGGCATAGGAAGTTAAAGACTAGACGAAACTCATACCACAAGCCAAAGATAGAATCGGATAAATAACAGTGAAAAAGTGAAAAGTTTGAGACGAGACAGAAAACAGATGAACAGATGATACAGCACAGCCCTTCCCCAGGGATTAACACCTTAGAAGAGATCCCCAACATCACAGGCTGTGTCCACCATCAAAGTACATGAGATAGAACGTGCCGAAAGTCGAGGGCTTGTTCTGTAAACTTCAACAGACGCTGAACCAGAACAGGAGGATAAGTGGTAATATTTACTCTGCTTAAAGGAGATTCACATGAGTTACTGTACGTGAGAGGAATTAGTACAGATCCACTCTGGTGGGCTGCGAGACATGTTACCAGAAGAGACAGCTTGGTTCGGATCTAAAAGGGTTTCCACCACTAACACACCCTGTATTTATTCAGTGCATTCTAGTTCTACAAGTGTAACATTATGTAATTAGCTCAAGTTTCACCGAAGAATGAAGAATGAAGAAAGAGCAAGTAGATGAAAACACCCACTCGACTATGGGAAATGGCAACCTTTTCCCATAGTCGAGTGGGCTAATTTGCTGGCACTAATACTGGTGGAAGGAAAGAGGTCCTGAGTTGTAGTCCCTTTGTCTCTCTCTCTCTCTCTCTCTCTCTCTCTCTCTCTCTCTCTCTCTCTCTCTCTCTCTCTCTCTTTCTATACTATCCATCTATTCCACCTAAGTATTTTCCATTGGTGTTTTGCACGAAGAGCGCTATTGTTATGAATAAAGTTGGATGGATTTGATTGATACGAGATGCTCCTTTACCTTGTGTTCCAGTCGTCAGCATCTGGCCGGCATCGTCATGGTTACCAGGGGTGTGGGCACGGCAACCACAGCTGGATCCAAGCGCTTCCAGATGTTGCTGTTAGGCCGAGTGTTTGTGTGTGAGCGAGTGTGTGTGGGCATGTGACTGTGTGTTCGTGTGTGAGTGGGTTTGTGTCTGTCTGTATGTGTGTGTGTGTGTGTGTGTGTGTGTGTGTATGTGTGTGTAAGAGAGAGAGTGATAGAAACAGAGTGTGTGTGTGTGTGTGTGTGTGCGTGTGTGTGTTTGGGTGTGTGTCTGTGTGTAAGAGAGTGAGACAAACAGAGAGAGTGTGTGTGTGTGTGTGTGTGCGTGTGTGTGTGTGTGTGGGTGTGTGTGTCATATGTGTGTGTGTGTGTGTGTGTGTGTGTGTGTGTGTGTGTGTGTGTGTGTGTGTGTGTGCATGTGTGTGTGTGCGCATGTGTGTGTGTGTGTGTGTGTGTGGGGGGGAAAATGTGACAGAGATCTGAGTAACAGCCAGAGGAAGTACGCAAACCATCAAAGATGTGTGTGTTTTTCTTCTGTGGTCACAACTAGCACGGTGATCATACTGGAACTATCAATGCTACTGATACAGTGGAATAGAGGCAAAGAGAACAATAGAGTAGAGTACAATAGAGAAGGGTAGGGTAGAAGAGAAGCTAATAGAGCTCAATTGAGAACAGCGAAGTTGAGAGTAGAGTAGAGAAGGGTACAATAGAGCTTTGTGGAAAGGTCTCTATCGATAGGAAGACGTTGATTCTGGCACAAATACTGACTTTACAGGCTGCAGGGAAAAGAACAACATCGTCGGCAAAGAGCAGAGCTCTATAACCCTTTCCAATGTGCTGCAGTCGTAACCACTCTCCGTGCCCGCGCCTGCTCTGTCGTATCTACAGGTATAATCAGGGCAGGTGACTTTAATGCAGTTACAGAGGGAAACGTCACACCGGGAAGCGTCACACAGACTCACTGTAAGTCCTACTCTCCGCATGACGAGCCCCTGTGTCGCGTCCTGTTTCCAAGCCACATGAGACCAAATGGTTGTCTGTGTGTGTGTGTGTGTGTGTGTGTGTGTGTGTGTGTGTGTGTGTGTGTGTGTGTGTGTGTGTGTGTGTGTGTGTGTGTGTGTGTGTGTGTGTGTGTGTGTGTGAGAGTGTGGGCTTGTGTGTGTGTGTGTGTGAGACCAAATGGTTGTCTGTGTGTGTGTGTGTGTGTGTGTGTGTGTGTGTGTGTGTGTGTGGTTAGGAGGAGGTCATGCCCAAATAGAACCTGCTGCCACACCCCATAGTCATCATATAATAATAAAACATAAATAATATTTTCCTTATCATCCTGCTGGCTCGTTGAGCTGGGGCGTAACTCGGACAGAGGTTAAGACCCTGACCGCCCCGTGCATCGAACTAACAGACCCCTGCACACACACACTACTGGAGCTTGGCAAACAAGGTATTTTAGGAAGTGTGCCAGGGCTGAACATGGAAAATAAACCTTACATTTATGGAGCACAACAGGAGGACTTCATGTGCCAGCCCAGCTCTGAGCTTGTCCTCTGGGACAGATAAACACAACTTGCCCCACCTAATGGGGCGGCTACGATGATCACTGGCCTTCAGGGAGAGATGGCTGCAACAGTGCTAACTGGCCCATTTCCTTAGCTGGTGTGCTAAAGCTTAAGCAAGCGGCACCATGTCTACTTTGCTAAGGCTTTATGGGAGTTTGAACCTCAATTCTTCTTTGTTAATGTCGTAATAGGTCTTGTTTGATCTTCAACTAAGTAATATATGCAATGCTAACTGAAATAAAACCAAAATTGAGAGAAAGCAGGGGTAAAGTCCTATGTTTTTGCAGGTCTCGGCAAACCAGTTTTTGAGCTTTTCCAAGGCACTTCGGTTGATGTTTGCATCCAGGAGAGGGTTAAGCTTCGTCATACCCATCAAGGGTACAGGATTTTTTCTCTGAGCTAGTGTGCTAAAGATAAGGCAAGTGCATCACTTTGTTTATTAGACAATGTGCTCGAGCTGAAACAAGGCATGGTTCCTTATCTCCTGATCTATCAGACGAGAGAGCGCTCGCTGTCATCACGCATCTTCAGACACATCTAAATCCGATAAGATGACACTTTATTAATCCCTGGAAGGGACATGCAGCTTGAGGGTGTGATCTTCTCATGTATGAGCACTCATTCAATATTTTCCGATAATCTTTTCATTGTTATTGCATATCATGTTTGATTAATCTGTGTGCTCATCCCATTGCCAAATGTTTATTTATTCAATGTTTCTTCCTTCTTCTATATCCTTGCTCTGTTTATGGGAGTATATTTAGGATCCGTGGGGGAAGTCCTTGCGATGACAGGTTTTGATACAAGCCTAGCCCTTTACAAGGCGGTTTGAACAGATGCAGAGATGTGTACGTTGACGCTGAACAGCTGTGTAATTGGGAAATAGATTCCCTGGTTCTCGCTCTGGCAGAGCTCAGATTTCACACATAACTCAACCAAAAGGAGGCAAAATAAAAAATATGCTGGAAAGGATGGCAGACTCCATAATTATCATTGCTGTTGATGTTAATTCTCCTGACGAAATTTGATCCAAATGTTAAACTGATGATTCTGCACAGTGCACACTAATATAAAACTAGGCAGCTTCCAAAGGACCAAACACCTACGTAGGCCCCCATCTTCTTCTCCAGCAGCCTTGATTAAAAGTGTGTTGACACCAATACAAACTGTCTGTGAAGTTGACAAGCAGTTGACGTTATAAAGTTTGTTATTTTATTATTTTCGTTCATCTCTTATGTTCTAAACACTTTACTGCATGAGTTAATATCCACATTTTGAAACAGTGGCATGCCACATAATTAAAACCATATCCATAAAACACATTCAATAGCCTTAATAATAGGTTCCTCAACTAAGTGGGTCATTAACAGAAGCAATGGATGGTCGTTTGCCCATCCCAGAGGAGGAGAGGGAGGTTTGCCATGGTAACCCTCCTCTGTGCACTCTCATCCCACATATGATTACCTTTAGCCACAGGATGATGGAGTCTGCTACAAGGAGACTAGCCCACAGTCATGACAAGACAGTCTGTCAGTATCAAGGCTTCGTAAGACGCTTTGGATTATAGGCGTCTGCAAAATGACTCTCACCCCTGCAGCTACAGTCATAATTGATTTGGAGGAAGCGGATACTAATCTGTTAATTTCTATGAATGAAGTGCTACTTTAACTCTTATATCTTATTTGTTCTGGTTTTAGGCTACCATTGTATGTCTAGCCAGTCAGCACCGATCCCCATACTGTCCCTCCAGGGTCTCTTCCTTTAGTCCTTTCGTCCTAAAGTCCTCCTTTGAGCACTTTGATATTGTACCTTTGTCCATTGCCTCTACAAATAGAGTTTTCTTGAGTAGAGCTGAGCTTAAGGGAGAGAGAAGCACATTAGGGAATAATAAGGTCCTTCAAGCAATTGAAGGAGTTAGTAAGTAAGGAGAGGAGAGGGTGAGGTGGTTAAGATGAAGGGGTGAGGTGGTTATGATGAAGGGGTGAGGTGGTTATGGTGAAGGGGTGAGGTGGTTATGGTGAGGAGGGGTGAGGTGGTTATTATGAAGGGGTGAGGTGGATATGATGAAGGGGTGAGGTGGTTATGGTGAGGAGGGGGTGAGGTGGTTATGATGAAGGGGTGAGGTGGTTATGGTGAAGGGGTGAGGTGGTTATGATGAAGGGGTGAGGTGGTTATGGTGAAGGGGTGAGGTGGTTATGATGAAGGGGTGAGGTGGTTATGGTGAAGGGGTGAGGTGGTTATGATGAAGGGTGAGGTGCTTATGGTAAAGGGGTGAGGTGGTTATGATGAAGGGTGAGGTGCTTATGGTAAAGGGGTGAGGTGGTTATGATGAAGGGGTGAGGTGGTTATGGTGAAGGGGTGAGGTGGTTATGATGAAGGGTGAGGTGGTTATGATGAAGGGTGAGGTGGTTATGGTGAAGGGGTGAGGTGGTTATGGTAAAGGGGTGAGGTGGTTTTGTTGAGGAGGGAGTGAGGATGTTATGATGAGGAGGTGGAATGGTAAGGACTGGGAGAGGGTGAGGAGTACACCAAGTCTATCTCCTGTAACAGACCAAGTGGAACTCTGTTCCCCTCCGCTCTCTCTCTCTCTTTTTCTCTCTTATTTGTATCTCTCTATTATCTCCATCTCTCTCTCTCTCTCTCTCTCTCTCTCTCTCTCTCTCTCTCTCTCTCTCTCTCTCTCTCTCTCTCTCTCTCTCTCTCTCGCACACACACTCATTCTCTTTCGCGCTGTCTATTTCATATGCAGCGTAGAATTTAATCAAAGCTTATTCAGCGTTGAATACAAATATATGAATAAATAAATATATAAGCACATACTAATATTATTTCCTCCCTTAGCTTTACAGTTTCACGTCTCTATTTTTGTTTTATGATTTTAATTTCCAAATTTAATTTGGAATAATATTGAGTTTACGGTCAATATTAATAGCGACATTAGTCACATAGTGCCTGTCTATATTTGTGTTCCTAGTCTCTCTATATTTCCATCATAATATTGAGCTATACATCCACTGCTTACGTTCCCTTATATTAACTTTCTTTCCTGCAGATTTATTAAATGATGTTTCAATTATATAACAAAGAAGAAAAGGTTAAGAAATATGAGAGATAAACTTATTAAGCCTCCTTTCATTGGTAATACAAATAGATATTATACTATCTTATACAAGTGTATGCAAGTGAAAGTGAGGTACAATTGTGTACACAGTTGATTAAGGTGCCATTCAGGTATTAAGTCCTAATATATTATGTCTAGAGGTTTCATTTAAATTTACGGTTAGGAATGTACAGGCCTGTATTTGTGTTGATTAAATTGAGTGAATTGAGTACAGCGAGCCCTCGTCAAAACCTATAAATGTCGTCCTTTTCCCAAAGGCCATCCTTGTCTTACGGAATTCGGCTAAAGCTGAAGTTATAAAACCTCAAACTCATCAAGTGGAAGTTAATTAAAAGCCCTTGCATTCAACTACATTGACGACCAACCAGTCTTGGCTCTGATTAGATGTAACACGATTGGTTTTAATGGGGGGCCACAAATAGATTACAATATGTTCCATGGGGGCTTGAACCTGCGCAAGGGGCTTCGAACCAACATGAATTGTCAGAGTTGAGCTCAACGTTGCGCTGTGGAGCAGTGACCCCTGGCGGCCACAACGGGAAATACAATATTAACTGATCAATTCTATTTTGCACAATGTTTAATCATACGCTGTAGGTAGCATTGCATTCTAAGTAGGCTACACACTGTTTCCAAACCAAACTATAAACCTACCAGTCAGGTCAAGAAGTTGAGTAGTATGTCTACGATTTACGTAATGCTTATTCTGTTTACATTCTGTACCGCACTCTCAATGAGCCACATGTATGCGTTCTTTGCAGATGCCAATCATTCCTCCTTAAACTTGCTAAACATAGACACATATAGGGCTTAAATAAAGTATGTAGCTGTATAAAACTGACTACCACGCTAATTGGCCATTAAAAAAAAACAAAAAACGGTACACACGTTTTTCTTTTTATATGTCGAACATTTTGCGACATATTAGCATATGTGCACCACGGTAAACGTTTTACTTTTTTATCAGCAATATCATAAATAAAAACAGATAAAACCGTGGAAGCGCAGTAATAACTACTAAAAAGTACCCGGAACCATGAATCGCAAGTATTTTGTTTCCACTCCGGAGCAGAAACTCAGTTGGACGGAGAGTTGTGTTTTCTTCCCAACGTGTTTTCATCAAACTCAGATTAAATGAGTATTTATCTCTTTAACATTTGAGTTTAACTGTTACTTAAACATGGGGAAGCGGCCCAGTGAGGACTCCGAGGTCTCGGAACCTCAGGCTAAGAAAGTAACCCTGACAGAGTTTAATGGCACTATTTTCAAATCCATGCTTAAGGATCCAACTAAAGCCATGAAGGGTGAGTGTGGTTGTTCAGCAAGTTGTCATTCAGTGTATGCACCTATAGCCGCATGCAGGAAAATGTAGTCTCAATCGAAGTATTTGTAATTTAGTGTTGTCTCTGTAGGTATTCATGTTGCAAATCAATGCACGTGTACTATATGTACTTTTAGTTATATGTGAAAATGTGATTCTATTCATAGACAGTGATACCTTGATGTACTCCCTCTTCTTCTACTTATAGTATCATTCTACTACTATTTCACTTTACTAATCTGCTACTCATAATGTATAGGCCTAGAGATGTATTTTCAGTATTTATTCTTCTAGCTCTAACCCTTATTGTCCTATTTATTTCCTACTGTGTGTTCTGCTGTTATAACTCAATTAAGTCAATCGTATCTCTATTTATTTTGTTGTCTATTAGCGCTGGAAACATTTATATCATTTGCAAAGAAGCTGCCGTGTCCGGACTTATACGATGTGGTCGAAGGTTACATTAAAATCTCCATGGAATGCGCAGAGATATTCAAATTGCTGGCAGTGGAGAAGCCAGTTGACAAGGAGGTAAGTGAATCAATAGAGGGAATCGAGAGAACAAGGGTGATTACTGATCATGTTGAACCTCAATGCTTGTAATATGTATATGACAATGGGATGTATGAAGATTTAAAGAACTGGTTGTAATTACATGTTATTATTAATTGTGTGTTATTGTTACACCTTTTTTTTGTCATTTGTGTAAAACTTGTGCCTTTTGTACCTAAATATGTTTAATAGTCTAACTTTATTCATTCTCTTAGCATGTTAATTTACATGTTCCAACATATATTCTCTCTCTCTGTCTCTCTCTCTCTCTCTCTCTCTCTCTCTCTCTCTCTCTCTCTCTCTCTCTCTCTCTCTCTCTCTCTCTCTCTCTCTCGTATGTCTCGGTCTACTAGATGATGCTGGTGTTCCAGAGCTTGGAGATGATCCTGTTGAGGACGGCCAGTGATCTGTCTCACCTCAGCATGGCGGGCAACGCCGTCGTGAAGAAACTCTCCAGCTCCATGAAGGTCATCCATGCGTCGCTGCGCTCGGAGAACCTCGAGTAGGTGCACTCAGCTCAGCGCTTTGCTCTTTCTTCAAATGACATTCCCTTTTTTAATTTTTTCCATTTTGTTTTGTTATATTGACTGGTGCTATTTCATTTCATGCTTTGGGCTTTCTTTTTCACCCCTCCATTACTTTTAATTTGGACTATCTCCTGCCTCTTTATATTTTGTTTTACAATGTGTGGTGTTAATGTTGTTGTAACTGTCTACCACCTACCTAACTACCCATGTCATTCAATTATAAATTGATCAATGTCATATAGAGCTGTCAGTTAAACGCGTTATTAACGACGTTAACGCAAACCAAATTTAACGGCGTTAAAAAAAAATATCGCGCGATTAACGCAATTATTTTATAATTTTTTTTTTTCTTTTTTTTTTTTCTTTGGCTCAAAACAAAGAAGCGGTAGCCTGACTGCTATGTTCAAATGACATTTGTTCAAAGCAGTCGTTTAATTGCACTATAGGCTCTTTTTTTGTATCGTCCTGTTTTGATCAGCGTATATGCCAATGTTGTTATCAATAAAAAATCATTTGCACAAGGCAAGCCGATGCACTTCACCATGTTGATAAGAGAATTAAAATGAGAAGAATTATGGGACAAAAAAATCAAGGGATATTTAGCATAGAAAAATATTTTGCGATTAATTAGAGTTAACTATGACATTAATGCGATTAATCACGATTAAATATTTTAATCGCTTGACAGCTCTAAAAATTAACATTGGCAAAGCGGTTTAATGAATGAGTTAAACATATGATCATAATAATGTCCACTTGGAAAATGTGTATGGGATGATTCAACCTATTTGTGTGTCGGCTGCTGTTCGATGTCTCTGCATGGCTCTAGCGTGTCTGAGGGCTGTTCCTCTGCGACAGGTTGGTGCGTCTGGCCCTGTGTCTGCTGTCAGCCATGGTGTCCCAGGGGTCGGAGGCGGCGCGGGAGGTCTACGCCCACTTCAACTTCAGCCAGGGGATGGGGCGGCTGGCCCGGAGGAAGGACAAACAGGTGAGCCGTCCTGCCACACCACCCGGCTTCAGTCACATGATTGGAATATTGTCCAAGCTCTAGTCTGTGATAATAATAATAATACATTTAATTTAGAGGCGCCTTTCAAGAAACCCAAGGTCGCCTTACAGAGCATATAGTCATCATAAATCGTTTAAAAAAAAAAAAAAAAATGGTGGAAAAAATAAATAAACATAAAAAAATAAAACCAAAACAAAACAAACAAACAACAATTGTGATGGTAACAGTTCCATATTACTTGTTCCAAGTTTGTTAAAAAAAAATAACATTTACATTTGCTATAGAGATGTGTCGTTAATTTGATTATTCAATTCAAAAAAATTTCTCTAAATTCCCCCCAAAAAAATAAACAATATTACCCAAGCAAATTGGTAAATGATTACATATAATGATCATTTAATACAGTATTCTTTGTTGGATTTTGTATTGTTCTTACTGTGTGCTCTACAGGAGATGTATAACTGGTTCTGACTGGGTACTGGGTGGGTTTATTTTGTGTTTCCAGGGGCGACCGGACATTCGCATGGCGTACATTCAGTTTGCGGTGTCCTTCCTGATGTCTGGAGACCCCGCCACAGTCGGACAGATCCTGGAGGTCAAAGGTATTACGCTGTTTAGTCATTCAGAAGACCCCTGCATCCGTCAAGTCCATATTACAGTTAACCAAAATGTCTCCTGTGTCTCCAGATGTTCGGATGTGTTGACAATTGCTGTTTTGTGTTCCAGAGCTCCTGCCGGAGATCTTAAACTCTGGGATCAGTGCAGACAGATTGTCCATCGTCAGTTTGATTCTGTCCACTCTCAAGTCTCGAGTACGTTGAACGTTTCTCTTCATTCTGTGTCTTTTTAAATTTAGATAACACCGAGTCCTTCAGCAGCTGCTTCTATCCAAAGAGGTTTACAGTGAATACATAAATTGGTCATTAACAAGCAGGTCTAGATTTGTGCATCTTGCTATAAGAGGCCTACAGGTAGATCGTGGACATTGTGGATCGAACCAAGTACCTTTCCGGTTCCAGTCAAACACACCCTGCCCCAAGTTGACATTCTGGTTCTCATGGTGTTTGTTTGTTTGTCTGTCCAGGTGGTGAAGAACAAGGCGGTCACTAAGACCCAGAAGGTGCGGTTCTTCACGGCGGTGCTGCTGACAGACGTGTCGTCTCTGTACCGCTGGGATGGCATCATAGACGTCAGCACGGAGGACAACGACACGGTGAGCCTCGGTCCCCAGTCTGGGGCAGGGTAGAACTGGGTTTGACCGTTCCTCTGGGATCGCAATGAGATTTATTTGGATTCTTGATGCCAAGAACGCTTGCTCGATGAGGCCGATTTTCTGGAAATGTTGTGCCATTTTGGTTTGTAACTACTATTAGTGTAGTTGTGTTGTTTTTTGCGTTAAAGTGAGTAAAAATTGCAGCGATTTTAAGTAATGTTGCAAATTAGGATTAAATGACAATTTAATTCAGAGTGCTCTATTTTTCCTGAGGGGTAATTTTGATGGAAAATTAAACAGGCTTTCACTGATTTCATCGGGATTGGTTAAATTAGTTATTAATTGTTGTGATAATGCCATCGGCAGTACGGCAGAAATATATATATTTTTTTTTTAGTCTTGTACTTAACGCCTCATAGTGAAGAGAACATTATAAATGACATTCATCAAAAGACTGTTTCTTCTTCCCTCCCTCTCGCTAGCTGGGTCAAACCCCAGAGCAGGCTGCCAATTCGGTGGTCCGGGACCTGGCCCACAGCTTCCTCCTGGAGGTCTGCAGCTCCCGCAAGAACGGCATCAGCTTCCACGACCCCAGCTACGGCACGGCCGGCCGGTAGGGGAACTCAAACACACCCTCAGCGCACGCTTCGTTTAGATTTCCTTTTCAAGGCACCTCCATGGTCACTTTACAAAATGAAAGCATGCCGAAATATTGAGGTAGGTCCAGATTGGCCTACATAAAAGATTAAAGCATCATCGAAGAATTGAGATATAGTTCCATTTGTGGCCGCAGCAATCACAAAAAAACGGCACATTTTTCTGGAGGGACCCGAGATATGCTCGCTCCAAGGGGAGGTGTTAACAAAATGAGAATTTTTTCTCATTTTGAGCAGGCTGCCAATTCGGTGGTCCGGGGTGTACCCCCGGGGTGTACCCCCCCCCCTTTTGACCCGGTCCTCCCGCTGTCTCCAGGGCGGGGAACATCATCCTGCTGCAGTTCCTGGGGGGGCTGAAGCCCACGGAGGACATCCTGGTCGAGGAGCTGGTGACCAAGACCCTGAGGGCCAGCCCGGACCTCCTTGGACGCTTCTTCAAGGAGAGCCGCTACTCCTTCGCCCCCCGCGTTCAGAGCGCCTGGCGGGACAACGTGCAGCTCGTCAAGAAGGTCAGGGACCCCCCGCCGGTGGGGTGGGGTCGTGGGGTGAATTCGGGCCAATTGCTCTTTTGTTTCATCGTTTTTGAGCGAGATGGCTTTTCAGTGGATATTGATTTTCTTTCTATTTTGGTAATCATTATATTTCATGGATGTAATGGCAATGTCATCCTCCTTTTTGAAAATAACCACGGAGAATACAGAGCTTGATGGCCACTTTGTTCATGAGGAACCCTCAAGACTTCTACAATCCGCGTTCTCCTTTTCACTGGAATCCAATGCGTTATTGTTATTGATTATTATTATTATTATTGATTGAGGCTGCGGACTGCTTCTGCCCCTCCAGATCTACGAGGCTCAGCCGGAGATCTCGTCCGTGTTCAGGACGCGGGAGTTCATCCCCCTCCCCCGCCTGGTGGCCATGATCATGGTGACGTCCCTGCCCCCCGTCTGCTCCAAGACCTTCTTCACCGCCGGCCTGACCGTAAGAGGAGTCCACATCCGCTCAGCTCAGCTCAGTTTATCGACATAATGCATCATGGGAAGTGAGCGGACAGCCGCGATGAAACAAACTCATTTTTGGCCGACATATAAGGCAAAGGTGTGTTTTATGAATGTGTGATAGCAAGATTGCAAGGGGGATTCAACCAGTATGAGTTAAATAATAGGCAGTTATTAAAGGTAAAAGATGAGATGGAATACAGGAATGGAAAAATGTAAAAGTAGAAACTTGTGCGTCGTCCTGGCGATCGATCGATACAGACGGATGGATATTTTTTTTCAACCAAATCGATGTTCCTTCAGATTTCTAACACGGCGGTGCAGCACACCGCGCTATCCATGATGTCGTTCGTTCTGCGGAGAGCCCAGAAGAACATCGACTTCCTGCTCGACCCGGCGCTGTGGGAGAGCTCGGAGGCCTACACCCTGGACAACATGGAGCCCCTGGTGCAGCAGTACAGGGAGACCGTCAGCAAGGTAGCCGTCACGCTGGTTTAGCGGCTCATCGGCGTATCTTCAGTGGCTGATTTGAAGGCAGACTTCTGCTTCTGTGTTGATTAACCGTCGCAAACGGGCGATGGGTCTCTAGGCCGGTGGTTGTGTTTATTGTGCCTGGTCTGTGATCGTAGTCGAGCCTGCTTCTGGCAGTAACTATTGACGCGACTTGTTCGCTATGTCTTCGAGGAGTAGCAATTAGTGGTCAAGAAGGAGCTGCTTCAGCGACATTAAAAGCGGTATCGATCCGTTGCAGTAATGAGTAGAAAAGTAAGAATGTCATGTAACCAAGCAGTCATTCCCTGACGTTCGCTAAATGTCGGGGTGAATGTGAGGGCCTTGAGCAGACCTGGAGGCTAAGTAAACCGTTGAAGAGAAACTCGTCACCACCCATCTTTCTCTCGCTCTTCCAGATTCTGCCCGACATGACTAGCATCGTGTCCAACTGGCAGTCGCTGTCCAAGAAAGAGGAGCTGGAGGAGAAGCTCAACATGGCCAAAAAGGGAAAGGCCCCGAAGACCCCCGAGGATAAAAAGCCCCCTGAAAGTCTCGGTAACACAACAACTCATCGACACATTGTCCGTTTCATTCATTCGAGTGTTTCTCTGACGGGGTGTAACAGCGCCCCCTGTCTGTGTATCCCGCCAGCGGCCGACCCCGCGGAGGTCATCATGCTGAAGGCCCTCCTGCTGCAGGTGATGTGTCTCTACCAGAAGGTGGCGCCACACTTGGTCAGCCTGTGCAAGTTTGACTTCAGCAAGCTCTTCAGGGGTGAGTAGGTCGGGGCTTTCACATCCTAGCGGTCTGTGGGTGTGTTGTTTTATTTTTAGATTTTTTTTTAAGCCCTAACCCTCTTTAGCAAATTGAGATGTACAAATGTGCACTCTGACAGATATAACGGATTTGGTTGAAACAATGTGTGTGTGGAAGCAGAGGACCAAAAATGAAAGAAGTTGGGTGTAGTCGCGGGAATGTTCAATCTGAAATGAGTGTGATCGCGGACCGAAGAAGGTTAGAAGTCCTCTCAGTGTATACCTCCTCTGTCCCTCCTCCAGGCATCGTGTCGGAGGAAGGCTTGAGAGGAGAGGTTCCCCCCGTTCTCCAGCACCAGGTCCTGCAGCTGGCCCTGGAGCTGCCCTCCTCCAAGTTCTCCTGGGTCCGCCTACAGGTAGGAAGGAGCCCGGCGCTCACGAGAACCACAGCACTGCTCGTTGTGTTGGGTCTCTTCTTCCTTTCACTCGCTCTTTCCTTCTTCCACCTCTCATTCCAGCCTTCCCTCCATACATCCCTGCCTTCATCCGCTTTCCTCGATCCCAATCCATCCCTCCCTTTATACCTCCTTTCACTCATCAACTGTCAATCATCTCAATGTCAGAGTCGCTCAATAAAGAGATTCTGGTTCTGATTTTGAATAATGTTTCATTACTTTATCCGTCCTCATTGCTACTACTCTTATAGTGTGTGTGTGTGTATAGACGTATCTTCCTCCTCTCCCTCTGTCCTGCAGAACGCGGTGGAGACAGAGTCTTCCAGCGGGGAGAAGCCGGTTCTCTTCCTGCTCCTCAAGATGTTGGTCAGCAGCCGCAACGCTCCACTCAGGAGGCTCACCAAGAGGCTGGTGCTCAAGGTGAGCAACGCCGTAGTCTAAACCCCTGCAGAAGAGAGTATCTTTTATTTACCTCTACATGTTTTATCTCCAGTGTGTTTAGTTTAACCAACTCTTGGCTGAAGAGCTCATTTCATTTTTTTTTACATTTATTATAATAATTCAATGATTGTTGGAACAATAAATCCAAAAGTGTGTGTGTGCTTTTCCCGCTGTAGGTGCTGAAGGACACGGGTATGTTTGACTACACCAGCAGTGAGCTGGAGTTGTGGCTGGAGCACCTTGGCCAGGTGGAGCCTGAGCACCAGGACACCGTCATCCACTTCCTGGAGAGGGTAAGACCATGTGACGCCCTGAGCAAGACCGAAGCCCTCTGAGATATTGGACTACACAGGCCACCATCGCTCAGAGTCCTTCAAATCAATCAAACTTTATTCAAATAAGACTTATTGCAGAAAGCTGCAATACAAAGTGAAACTGAAAGTGAAGTGAATTATCATAAAAATATGCGTGTTTTTATATGTGGTTTCTCCACCCATTTGCTTGCGTCTCCCTCTCCATCCCCCAGGTGTGTGTGAGGCTGCTGTCCAACCAGTACGTGTACAGTGATAAGGTGGCCACTCTGGTGCAGGACGCAGCCTACCTGCACGCCTCCCTTACCGGCAACGAGGCAGACGCAGCCAGCATCCCCATCTCACACATCGACGGTACCAGCTAGCCTCCCCCGCTAACGCTCACACCTCTCGCTCAGTCGATGCTGCTCACCATTCAGTGTATTGAGTGATGAAAAATTGCAATGAATTACTGTGATTATCATGCTGCATTCATACTTGTCCCAGCAAACTCCAATTGGTAATAACTACTGTGGATGCTGTTCGCATTATACTTCCAACATTGATTGCTACTACTGCTAATAATGTCATTATCAGCTTGATGTTGCTAACCTCCCTTCTCCTAATTTTGTCCACACTCTAAACCTTTTTTTTCTGCTAACCTTGTCCTGACTAAACCCTTGTTAAACTGAGATTTCCCGCCGTGACACCCGATTCTGTCTGAATGGGGCCCTTAATGCCAACCCTGTATCGGGCTAATAACGTACCGGGATAAACCCAGCCAATGCCTGGCCTCACACGGCGGTCCTCTGGGGTTAAGCCCCCCTGGTCACCCCCCCCCCCCCCCCCCCCCTCCCTGACGCCAACCTCTGGTTCCCCTCCCCAGACGTGCTGGACATGGTGGACGTCATCATGGAGGGCAACGAGGGGGAGCTGGAGGAGTACGGCCCGGCCCTGAGCGAGGACCTCATCACGCAGACCTTCCCCTTCAGCGCCCTGGTGCCCGCCGCCCTGGACGCCCGCAACAAGATGCCCCCGCAGCACGGTAACCTTTGACCTCCACCTATCTGTGGTGGAACATTATTGTGATCCGCAGAGAGGGCTTTTGGTTTCCACTGTGTGCGGCTCAAACTCAAAACTCAAAGAGGCACGCCAGGCACAGACAAACAACGAAGCGCTGCTTTTTGAGTTTCTAAGCAACACGTTTCTTTTACATTATGTTGAAGACAAATAAAGAATAATACACGCATTCCCGCAACAGCAACGGGTCAAAATGTGAATTCCCTTTTAATATACAAAAGTACATTTTCAACAAACGTGTATCATATCTTTATGGATTCAATTCAGGCTTTGATAATCCAGCAACGGATTTAGCAAATTGACTATTACACTGAAACCTGCTTCCTCAGTTGTTGTTGTTGTCATGGTGAAGGAGCCTCCGTGGTTCTCCGCAGGCGGCGTGTACGACTACCTGGCGCGCGTGCTGACGGACCTCCTCCACGCCCAGAGGGAGCCCCTGGCCCTGTGCCTGGCGCTGCTGCAGTACGACAAGGAGCTGGCCTCCTCCTCCTCCTCCGAGCCCCCCACCGGACCCCCCCACCCCTCCGTCTGCCTGCTCCACCAGTACTACTCCAAGTGGCTCCCCCAGCAGAGCCAGGAGGCGCTGGTGGGTCCCATCCTAACATGTGCTGTTGTTTTGGGTGGCATTGGGTTGGGAAGTCATGGGATATGTATGTTGACTTATCGGGGTACCACGTGGTGTAGCCATTCATAATGGTGTATTCCTAGATATGGCTTCTATTCTAAATTACCCAAACATGGGTTGGACTGTTTTGATTGCATTTCTTGGCATATTTTCATGCATATATCATTTCTTATTTTGTCTGGAACTCATTCTATATCTCCTTCTCTTTCTATCATTCTCTCTTAGATATGTGTATAATATGTATATCGATTATATGAATGTTGTCACATGACACATTTTTCCCGCTCTTACCCTGACTGAACTTCACGCACCAATGCTCTTCACAAACATGACGGTTTAAATGGGAGGGAACAAATAATCATGTTGCTAAACAATTACTGTTTTCCCGTCTCACAGTTCAAAGACCCCGCATCATCGTCTTCATCCTCCTCATCGCCGGCGGCAGCGTCTTCCTCCCTGTCGGGGCTGCTGAAGGCGTCCTACCTCCAGGGACCCGGGGCCCTCCTCGAGGAGAGCTTCAGGGGCCGTGCCCGGGAGTCTCTGACCGGCGTCACGCTGGCAGAGCTCCCCCTGGTGGTCAACCAGCTGCTGCTCTACACCCGCTCCACCGTGGAGGACTTCGGCTCGGTGAGAGGGGGGGGGGATCTGCCAGGGCGCTCTTCAGTCGTTTATCAGGAGGAGCTTTAATCCAAAGCAACCTCGCAGGGAACCGCCCGACTTATACGGGCCCAGAGTGGCAGATCTGCGGAAAGTTGGACGGCTTTGGTTTGGTTTTTTGCGTGCTCCAAATCACACCAATGACTTTAATGGTCCAACTGATTGTTTCATGGAAAGCTGGGGGGGGGGTACTTATCAAATTCACACTATATTACAGGGCATTCTGGGACACGGCAATGGTCAACTGCTTCATGAATGTGAAATAATGTTTGTAGAAGCCATAATTAGGTTTTCTGCATTTTGTCTTGACATTATTCGTTAAGATATAATTATTTGTTATTACGTTTATGAGAAATGATTTCAGTTCATATACACATGAATCAATGTACTTAAATACTATATTTTGTTATTCACCTAGGACTCACCTGCATGTGTTACCGTAATCCCCTAGCCACTCCCTCTCAACGTGCCTCTGTGTAGACTAGAGCTTAATCGGCCCATTGACGGTGACTGTATCGGGTTAGATGGCGGAGAAAGAACAGTTTTCCGACCGCACACGCATATAAGCATTAGCATACTCGAGTACTTTCATATTGTTTAGTAAACCGTATTTGTAATCCTTTATTTTGAACTGCTGGACAGTCAGAATACCCTCTCAACAAGAATTCTACTCTCCGTGCGTGCTTCTTCAGAATGTGTGTCGGGAGAACTCCGCATCAGCCTCATGGCCAAAAAACCTGGTAGAATGGCCACAACAGTATCAGAAGTATTAACCTTAGTTATGAATCTACGCAGCTCCCCAAAGGACTGGCGCTTCTGAAGGAGTTGCTGGGGATCCTGTTGGACGTGGTGGTCCGGCTCCAAGCCTTCAAGGAGCCCGCAGTCCCAGAGACCACTGAACCCCAGCCGCCCGACTCCAAGGACGCGTCTGACCTCTTCCTGTCCGACGACGCCTCACCGACACCTGAGACCAGCAAGCAACAGGTGAGCTAGAAGGTTCCGTTTTCGATTTCCTGACCCGATGACGTACCCCGTAGCTTTTGATTAGACACCGTTTCACGTGTTTATATCTTCGCGGTACTCATGATTGTTTCATGCGCACTAGCATATAGTGCCTTTTCACAGCAGCCTATTAACACTTGTGTGTTAGGTCAGCGCACTGTTATGCTATATCACATGCCTACGAGCAAGTTAGCTAGAAAATGCTGTTGCTGCACATATAAAATGCACCCTGTGCATTTTATATGTGCAGAATATAAAATGTCAGAAAGACTTGCATGTAAAATGTCAGAAAGACTTGCACTTCTGACAAAAACATGAACACCATTGATTGTGAAGGTGAAAAAAACGAATGGATAAACAAAAATCTAGATTGTGAAGCTAATAATGGTGTCGACCCGACCCAACTTCCAATACCAATTGCATTAGCATAGCGTAGGGTTGCCGCGGTGTGGACATTTTCACACCGAGTAATACACTCGTGTCAACACCGGTATAAACGGTATAAACTTTTCTCGGTGACGGCGTCTTATAACGTTCTAGATATAATAGTATAATATAATTGTATATCCAATATCACGGCCAAAAGCTCTGTGCGCCTCCGAATGGCCGTAGCGCGGAGAGGTCTCGTAGGGATTGGGCTTCGCGGGGTTTGTTTACCAGCGTTGCTATGGTTACTGGTCTTGTAAGGAAGTGCGCCAATTCTCGGCGCGCGAATTCGCTTCCGCACAGAGCAGAACTGTGGCCTATTCTACGCATTTTAATTTTCTTAATTATAATTATATCATTAATTTTTACTGATTATTTTTTTTTATTACTGAAAAAAAAAAAAAAAACTCGGTGTGGCCAGTGTGCAACACCGAGTAATCGTGTTGGCCTCAACACCGGTGATACCGAATACCGCGGCAACCCTAGCATAGCGTCTCTCTGACCCCTCTCGGTGGTCCCCAGGTGGTGGCGTCGGCCCTCTCCTCCATCCTGAAGCACCCGTGTGTGGAGCAGTGGTTCCTGGCCCTGGAGCTGTCCTCGCTGCCCGCCAACTCTCTCAACCCCGTCAAGCTCAGGCGCCTGGGCGGCCAGATGAGCGAGGGGGTGCTGGCCCTGCTGGAGGCCTGCGCCCCCCTCCTCCGGGACCTGGGCCGCCCGGACCTGCTCGACCGCTACCTGGTCGCCGTGGAGACCGCCGTGCTCCGGGAGCTCCAGGACTCCGCCTCCCAGAAGGCCGAGCAGCAGCAGCAGCAGTCGCGGCCGCTGCAGGCTCTGCGAGCGCTGCACCCCTACTTCGGGGCTTGCCAGCTGAGGGGCGTGGTCTCCACCCTGTTGCTCCTCCCCCAAGACTGCCTGGTGGTTGCCCCCGGCAACCAGCTGGGTCTGTACGGGACGGCGGCGTTGGAGATCCTGACGGAGAGCGGCGGCGGTGGCGGCGGCGCCGGGGCCGGGTCCCGGCGTCTGCCCCTGACCCGGGCCCACCTGCAGGGCCTGGGCACCCTGCTGCTGGCGTGCTCCAGCAGCGCCCGCCTGGAGGACTTCCTGCTGGCCACGCTGAGCGGCGAGCCCGGTGGCGCCCGGCTCGTGCACACGGACGTCTTCCTCCACTGCCTGGAGCGTGCGGCGAGCCCGGGGCCCCGGGGCCTGTGCGGCCTGCTGCTGGGGAACGGCCCCGCGCACCGCCTCCGCTTCCAGCTCTGGTGCCTGGAGGCGGGCAACATGGAAGCCGTGGCGGAGCGCACGGGAGACTTCCTCCCCGTCGTAGACGCCTACCTGCTGGCGGCAGGCGGGGGCGACCCGGCCACACCCACCGATGGTTGGTACTCTGGCGTAAAATCGACTGCCTGGATTCTATTTAATTAGTATTATTTTTAATGATGTGATGCTTTTACATTGTGTTTTTGGCTTGAGTTTTTCAAGTTTTCCTCTTGAAAATAAAAAATGTATCTTATCTGTTTCTAAGCTATCAATCTAAATTTAAACTCAATTCCCTTGTTTCACAATTAAAGAGCTGTTGTATGTCCCTTGTGCTTTCCAGTGCAATCCCGGGTGCTCAAAGCGCTGAAGAAGGCTCTGCTGCCCAAGCTGTGTGGGTCAGTTCTGGACCAGGCCAGCGGGGGTGATGTGGGAGCACACGCTCAAACCCTGGGCTCTCTGATCCAACTGGCCGCCAGCACCAAGGACATCCGTGACCTCCTCAGCAAGCTGCCAGCAGCGCTTCAGTCGGCAGAGGGTTACGAACGGTAGGCACAAGAGTCGATTCCTGTCGGGGCGATTCAGGGGCTCACGCCGCTAGTGTGTTCACCATGTAGGCAACAAGTCTTTGAGCGTCCCAGGTTCGATTCAGATTGTAGCGCGGTTGAGTGGCGATGCCAGTGTGAGTGCTCTCGTTTGGGAACACGACCCACATAGGTCCAAATAAGGGCACACGACTTTGTGCAAGGGTTCAATGAAATGCGCCAGAGCACTAGCCCAATCAGAGGCCTTCAAAGAAAAAAAAACACACTATTGTGGCTAAAGGTTGATGGATCTCATGAAAATACAAAACATTATAACCATTGTCCATTACCTTTGTCAATAGCCTGTTAGTATTAATAGGTAAAGTTTTTCATAAGCATTTTAATTAATGTTTAAATGAATGGCTAAAGCTCTTGCTCTGTCTCCCTGTTGTCAGGTGGCAGCTGGTGGACGTGGTGAAGGACAAGCTGTCTGAGAGTCCGGAGGAGCAGGAGTCCTGGAGGAAGAGTGTGGTGCTGTCATCGCTCAGGTGGCTGGTCTCCGCCTACAGCCGGGCCAAACAGCAGCCGGAGCCACCCTGCAGCCAGGAGCAGAACATCCTCGAGAGGCTGCTCAAACATATGGTAACCGCTTCAGAAAGCACTCTCTTGTCTTGCGTAAGATACATCTTCTATGGCGAATTGGTGCCGAGATACAATAACTAAATTAAAAGTGTACACAATCAAAACTAGGGATCGACCGATATGGATTTTCTTAGGGCCGATCTTCTCGCGAGAGCACAATTTAAATATGCTCAGCGAGTCACTCTGGGAACGAGCAATATACTCAAGACTTAGCCTCCCTCAATTTACATCATAAAAATGACACAATGATGAATGACAAATGTAACAATGTCTCAATTTAAAAAAAATGAAAATTTATTGAACTGTCTGATACCGAAAAGAAAAAAACGGCCGACACGTAAAAAATACGCAAATATCGGCCGATCACTAATCAAAACTAGAACTAAGATATTGTTGTTTCTGATCGGCTGAAATTGCTGTAGAGTGATGTCACCGGTTGCTGACATCACTTGACAAGCACTTTAGCCAATCCCATTTTAAATTGTTGAAGTTTGGTTGTTCCGTACAATCGGAATGGTCCCTTTTTGTTTTTTACTGTTGTTTTCTGGTTTTGATAACTTTCTTTAAATGTTATGTTTATTCAGACCTTTGCGGAAGATCTCACACCATCCGACTGGAATAGTTTTGTGAAAAGCGGACTAAAGTAAGTATCAATATTCAGACGACAATATTGAATGTATTGAAGCTGGTCCTCTCACTAATAGTCTTACTATATGTGGTACATTTTTGACAAGTAGGCTTTTTCAACATTGTTCTGCTTGAAATATTGCTTGGATGAATAACAATCCTTCTCTGTGTACGTTACACTTTTCATAATGATTCCCATAACTTTAAGTGGGTCTGCCTTGAACCTCTGGTTGGGATCGTTAGCCTCAATCACCCAAAAGGTGTAGGTCCGGTGTAGGCTCTACAGCAGGGGTCTCAAACTCTAGTTACCTGTGGGCCGCCGGAGGTAGAGTCTTGGTCAGGCTGGGCCCCATCAAGTATTCCACAAAAAAAAGGAGCACAACTGACCCAATCTAAGTTAATGATCGGGCTATAATAAGATCACGTTGGCTATGTAATCCCTGACAACGGGGGACACTTCATAGCGGTTGGTGGAAACCGGGACATTTTAGCGTCCTTTGGTTTTTGTCGGAACTCAGTACATGCAGCTCAAAATTGGGACTTACCCAGCATAACCGGTCTGGTCATTAATCTGGTCACCCTATCACAAGTCATTAAAAAGCGTGGCAAGCCACTCTGTGTGTTTGACAACAACGCGCGGGCCGCACTAACACAAAATTTTGATGCCAAGCAGGGGGCCACAAAATATCATCCCGCGGGCCTCAATTGGCCCCCGGGCCACGAGTTTGAGACCCCTGCTCTACAGTGTCTCTCTCTCCACCCCAGGTACCGCTACAAGGACCTGTACTTCCTGGGAGCCCTGAGGGACCTTGTGGAGCTGATGTACGTGGAGGGGGACGCGGCGCCCAAGGACTTCCTCCCACTCGCCACCATTCACATGATGGTCAGCAGCCACTCCCTCTTCCTGCCCGCCATGTTGGAGTCCGACCAGGACGCGGGACACTGTCCCCAGACCAAGGGTGAGACAGGGGAATAAATGATAGGACTATAGCATCATTTGGAAATCTAACAATGACCTTTTTTTTCTTTTTTAATCAAATGGGCATTTTAATGATGCAATTATTATTATTTAAATCAATTAAAAATGCACTATGAATACAGTTTTAATGATATTATACAGAGAATTAAGATGTTTTTGAATTAATATGATTCAGTGAACATATTAAAAATTATAAAATTCTACACTTATAATCAGTCATCGTGATTTGTCATGAGCCAAGAAGTAGCTGACATTAAAGTGACAATGTGCAAGATAAATTATTTCTTTGTTTCCAGAAGCACTGGTGTCTATGGTTCTGTGTCTGGTGAAGAGGTGTCCTGCCGTCTGCAACGTCAACCACTTTGTAATCATGTTGGGAGCCTACGGAGCAACGCTCAGCATCAAGGGTACGCTGCTGAGTTTGTCTGCGGTAGACAGAGAGGCTGTGAAAGTGAGGGGGTAAATAGATCAGAGAGTGTGCGAGAGAAAGTGAAAGTGAGCGAGTGTCGGAAAGTGCAAGAGAGAGGGAATAGGTGAGTGAACGATTGCGAGTGAGTGCATAAGTAGTGGGATTGAGAGTGTATGCGAGTGGGAGAGAGATCAGACGGTGTTATCCTCACTCTGTGTTGTCCTCCAGACCAGAAGCTGCTGCTGCTACTCCAGGAGTATGAGAAGAACAACATCAGCCTGCTCAAGTTCCAGTAAGTGTGTGTGTGTGTGTGTGTGTGTGTGTGTGTGTGTGTGTGTGTGTGTGTGTGTGTGTGTGTGTGTGTGTGTGTGTGTGTGTGTGTGTGTGTGTGTGTGTGTTCTAAAAGTCTTCATACTTGAGCAAAAAAAGTCTGAACAAACACTTGCGGCATTTACATTCACAAGTTATTTTATTTGCTTTTATTTTTCTTGGTTGTTATTTAGAAAAACTTTTTTCTGAGATTGTTTTTTGTTTTTTTTGGGTTAGGGTTAGGGTAACACTAACCCTAACCCTAACACTAACTAGTTGCTAGAGAACAGACATACACACAACATCAGCAGTTACAAACAGACTTGTAACTGAGGAAACTAGCGCGCTGGTTAGTGTTGCAAGCATAGCGAATGCGTTTGTTCTTCCAGATGCCTGCTGTGGGGCTCGGCGGCGGTGGAGCACCACAAGGCCCGCAAAAGCCTGGGAGCGTCCTTATGGCAGCAGCCCAGCTCAGAGGACCTCCTGGCCCTGCTCAGCCCCGACCGCATGCTGAACACCATCGCTCACTTCCCCCAGCAGCGCAGAATCATACCCCAGGTTAGCGACGAGCGAAAGCTAGCAAAGATTAGCACTGAGCTATGGCTGAACCCAATCCCACCTCGGGTTAGCACTGGGTTAGGGCTAGGCGTATACCACAGTCTAGCACTGAGCTATACCTAGCACAAGAAAGCAAGTTCACCCTTCTTTGTCCTACACTGTTGCATAATTGATGCCGATAATAAAAGCATTGGTGGTAATAGTAGGTCAAAGTTTAATTCAAATTGGCTTCTTCATAGGAGGGAAAAGAGCTTCTTTATCAAGACGAAGAAGTGAAGGAACTGGGGCACCTGTACGACCCTTGCTACCTGCTGCCCCTGTTCAGCACCATTCTGCGACCAGGTGGGCCATGTTACCAACTCCTGCCTGTATTGTTCCATTGGGGATGCGTTGCAATGAGACTCAGAGCTCGCCGTATCCTTTTAAGTGCAGTTTATTCCCGAGGCCAGCCCTAACCCTTCTCTCGTCCACGGCAGACTGCGTGGTGAACTGCTTCAAGTTTGTGTCGAGCCACGCCTTCGGCCTGACGGTCACGGCCCTGAGCAGCTACGACCCTAAGGTCCGGGCTGCAGGATACCACATCCTCACCTCCTTCTACCCCCACCTGGAGGGCACGGCCAGCGTCAAGAAGAGACAGGTGAACACGCCATTACCTTTGGGAGGGAACGTCCTTTACTTTTAGAAGGGAACACCTTTAACATTAGATGAGCACATATTTAATTTTAGAAGGGACTTCCTTTAACTTTAGAAGAGAACACCTTTATTTAACTTTTAGAAGAGAAAACCTTTGACTTTAGATGAGAACACCTTTATTTAACTTTAGAAGAGAAAACCTTTGACTTTGGATTAGAACACCTTTATTTAACTCACAAGGTTAACACACCCAAAGCAGATGAGAATCAAACTATTTATAGAGAAAAATCCCCTGGATGGAATGACTCTGCTGGCTGCATTAGAAAAGTAAAATAGAAGCAGGTTTATGACGAGCAAAGTGTAATCTCTTGTTTTCAAGACGGACATGTAATCCATTGCTTTAATTAGAAACACGTTCTGTCCCAATCGTCTGATCAGGGCTTAATCAAGTGCCACCTCTCTTATCTTGAATCTGTTTGTTTTCTGCAGCTGCTCTACCTGATGGAGATGATGAAGAACGGCATCCGGCAGAAAAATGTCCGCCTGCCCTTCATCATGACCACGTACCTCTCCAAGGTGGCGCAACAGATGCTCAAACCAGGTCCGTTCACACACAGCTAAATCACACACTATTGGGATTATGTTTCAATAACACTGAACCATTACTACTAGGATGACATGATCCTGTCTGTTTTTCATCTGTAGTCATTTATGTAAGATGACAACTGCAGCGTAGGATCTGAATTTGCTTAACCCATTTAGCTTTGATGTATTGAGGAGGTATAGGAAATCTCCATCTCTCAGTCTTTGGATTTTAGTATTTACAGTGTGAGTGTTTTTAGACTTTCGTAATCTTACCATCTTTATTTAATAATATGTACAGTTTTATTTTTTTTACGTATGTTGGCATCTTGTTTCAGCATCAATCAACCCTGCGGCAAATATGTCAGCGCGTTCTTGCGCCTCTAAAACTGCTTCTCTCCCTCCAGAGGATCATATGTACGTGGTGCTCAACAAGTTCCTGCTGTCCCACCAGAGCCTGGACTTCAGGAGAGTCCCCGACTTCTTCAAGCTGTTCCACAGCTCAGACACAGAGGTAAAACTGCGGTTGTTTGTTGTTCAATTGTAGTTCCAGTCTGTCGTTGATAAAGTACCTTCTTATCTTACTACAATATTGTTACGGCCCAGAGAAGTGCTCTGGAGCACATTCCTAATGATTGGTGAGCTTCATGGTGTCACATGAAGCTCTCTAAACCAACAGTTTCATCATTAGGCATCCCTGTCCTTCACCCTGTAATGTTTATTGATATTATCTTTACCTTCCTGATGTTGTTTCTGCTATTATCTGTCCCTGGGATGGTGGGGACCTCGTTTGTAAACTTAACTCATGTTTAATCACCCACTCCCCATCTCGGCCTCTCTCTTCTGGTATGACTATCTCCTTACCCCTCTTTTTGTTTTTCTCTGACTTTCTCTCCCTCTTTTTTCCTCCAATATCATCCTCGTTCTCTCCCCTCTCCCTCCTTTTTCTCTCTCTCTCTCTCTCTCTCTCTCTCTCTCTCTCTCTTTCTCTTTCTCTTTCTCTTTCTCTCCCCCCCCCTCCCTCCCTCCCTCCCTCTCCCCCAGCATAAGCAGGAGCGTGAGTGGTGTCTGGGGCTGTTGGAGGAGGGTCTTCGGGACCGCTACTGCTACGAGCTGTGCAGCCAACAGGGCATCTTCCTGGGCCTTCTGGCCTACAGCAGCAGCCCCCTCTGTGAGGAGGACACCCAGGTACCCCTGCACGCACGCACGCTAGGGCTTTGACTCCGAACTTCGTTATTCGAATATAATTCGAATATCAAAAAATAAATCAAAATTCGAACGAATATTAGGCAGCCTGTTATGGGCAGGCCAAGAGGGAGAGACGTTGGAGAACCCGACAGTCTATTCATTATATTGTAATGACCACGGAAGAGGCAGTGAATGAAGTATTGATTAGACAGCAATTTATTAGAAACCTAATAAACCGTTGGAACGCGAAAGACCGGTAACCATAGCAACGCCGGTAAACAAACCTTGCGAAGCCCAATCCAGGTCATACTGAAGGCATTTAATGGTCAAAATATTATTAATAAATATTTGAATATTAATAAACAAACAAACTTCGAATATGACTTTTGGGCAAAAGTCTAAGCCCTAATGCACGCAAACACACACACAATCTGCACCCAACCTGCACTGTCCTGCCGACGCAGTGTGTATTGGCGCTGGCGAGCCGTGCGTGACATGTGTCCCCGACCTCCCCGCCAGGTCCAGATCCTGAGGGTGTTGAGCCAGGCCGGGCGGGTCCCCAAGGCAGCCTACCACCTGACCAAGAGCTGTGGGCTCCTCCCCTGGATGCTGCACCTGCTCAGGAGGAGGTGGGCAGGGCGTCCATGTTTAATGTCGTCTGTTTGAAAAAAAAAATCCTATTCATCCCTACGCAGTTCCACAGCATGGGCTTGTGGGTAAAACGCAGCTGAAAAGATTTAGATTGTATTGGTTAAGAAATTAAGTAATAATTTAATCACATTTGAAGAGATACGTTTACAATAGAATAACATCAGCCAACTGTTGGTTACAATAGAATAACATCAGCTAACAGTTTGTTACAATAGAATAACATATCAGCTAACAGTTGGTTACAATAGAATAACATATCAGCTAACAGTTACAGTCCATAGTCACAATAGAATAACATCAGCCAACAGTATGTTACACTAGAACAACATCAGCCAACAGTATGTTACAATAGAATAACATATCAGCCAACAGTTGGTTACAATAGAATAACATATCAGCCGACAGTAGAATAACATATCAGCTAACAGTTACAGTCCATAGTCACAATTGAATAACATCAGCTCACAGCGTCTGCTAACACTATGAGCTGCTGAACGCCCGCTAACAAAGGTACGGTTAAAGTGTTAGAGCATAGAGTCTGAGCTGACGTTAACGAGCCCCTCCCCTCCGGCGGGCTCAGGACCCTGGAGCCGCGGCTGCTGAGCGGTGTGGTGGCCCTGCTCCACGTCGTCTGGTCCACCAACCTGGGACAGAAGGACACGCCGCCGGAGCCGCCCCAGACGGACCGGCCGCCACAGCCCGTCGCCAAGACCCTCCCGCTCCCCCTGGTGGACGAGTTCCTCTGCGTGGCGTTCACGCTCATCCCCTCTCTGAGGTACATGTCCCCGCCGCGTCTCCTGCTCCGACGCACTCGCCCGTCCCCGACGCACTAGCTTCCTCGTGACGTAGCTTTCGTGATTTCGTCAGGTGATAAAAGTGTTTATATCGTAGGGAGTGTTCGGGACGACAAGAGCCTTGTTTTAAGAGCCGACATGAAGCAGAATGCTGGCTGGGCAAACTCTGCTACTGCGTTTGTGTGTCTTTTCTCTCCGTCTCTGTCTATCGCTCTTTACCCACCCATTCATTCTTTCTCTCTAAACCTTGTTTAGTCTCATTTTGTGCAAAATATAATAAAAAAAAAAAAAAATCGTTTTCAAATTTAAAATAAAACGATTTTTTCCATTTTTATTTTTTTTCATGTTAAACATATTCACAAGTACTACATGACAGTGTAATACAAAGTACCAGTATCTGCCCTCCCCGTCAGGACGGAGGTGAGACCCGCCCAGCTGAACCTCTTCCTCCGGACCCTGAGCTCCATGCTGAGGCATCGCGGCTCCGTGGGCGTGGCCCGGGGCGACCGCTTCACCCTCAAACCCCAGCGCCTCTCCTCCACCGACGCCCTCTCCCTGCTGCAGAGCTGGGCCTCGCTCTCCCACGACGCCACGCTGCTGGGACAGCTGCAGAGCGTGGCCGAGAGGCACGCCCTGAGGGGGCTCCTGGGTGAGTCGACGCGGCCCTCATTCGATGACCTGATGGGTGACCCTTGATCCCTGACCCGTGCAGTCCCCTAGCATCAGCTGGGGTAGCATTCGCTCTCCGTTCGCCGCTGCAATTGATCACAATAGCCTGGCTCCGGTTCATGGGCACGGGCGGCACAATTCTGCACCTTTTCCGGCGCTGTAATTATTAGGCCGTGGTGAGCCACTGTGTAGAATACCCGGGCCAGAAGCAGCTGATAATACAAAGAGGGATGCACCGAAATTAAGATTCTTGGCCGAAACCGAAACCGAATACCGAATGTGGCTTTTGCTGTTTTACATTCATTTTGCTTTAATTTTTTCACCATTGCATAAATTAAACAATTAAATGTCCTTCATAAACTTTTTTCTCTTGCTTTTCAATCAAAAAAATCATTTACAAATTTGATACAAAATATTTATTTAATGCTGAACGTTTTCTAACATTACAGCAGACCTTATAGCAAGAATTTAAGAACATTAAATAAATGAGTAAAACAAATCTTTTTTTTTATCAAAAATGAAAATGTTCGGTTTATTTTTTTCGGCCTTTTTGCTCCCTCGGCCGGAACAGAAAATTATGTTTTGGGCCATTTTCGGCCGAACATTTTCGGTGGCCAAATATTCGGTGCATCCCTAAATATAACTGCATCAGTGCCGAAACAGTACAAGATTATTTTTGCCTGCATATTTCGCTTACATTTCCTCTCAAACCGACGCAAAGAGCAAACCACAGGGTAGCTCTAAGTACAGGTCCTGATTGGACCAATCAAAAACAAGCTACTATGACAACACACTTTTCACCAGAGATGTCTCTGCTTTCACGCCGGTTGATGGCACTGTTTATTTATTGTTGTTGCCATGGTTCTCTTGACCCCCCTGAGGTTGACCTTGATTGATCCGTCCCCCCCCCCCCCTCCAGGGACAGGCAGGGCCAAGACCCGAGGCCGACCCCCCGCCTCCCACAGCCGCAAGCAAACTGAGGACCCGGAGGAGGACAGCGACAGGGAGCAGCGGGAACAGGCCCTCCTCACGGCCTGTAAAGGGGACCTCCGCATGGTCTTCACCCACTGGGAGACCCCCGCTTCCGGTCACGCCCCCAGCACCCCAAGTCGTGAGTAGACTCAGAGGATACTTGTATTAAATAATATATAGAATAATATATTTCCAATAACTTTCTCTGTGCTTTGATTATTTCTGACATTATTATCTTTCTCAATGCAATCATTATTTTTCTGCTGTTTTTCTTCTTTGTTGGTTTCTTGAATTGTGGTCAATTAATGAATGATTAATTAATGAATGGCCAATCAGGCGACGGCGAGGAGGCGACGGTCGTCGACAGCGGCCTGGCGGGCGACACGGCCCTCCTGCTCACCCGCTGGTCCCTGAGCACCCTGCTGGATCACCCCTTCCAGCACCCCCCCACCCTGGAGTTCCTCCGCTGGTTCCACAGGGTGGCCCCCCCGCACCCGGACACGGTAGACAAGATCCTGGGCGACGCCGGGGCCAAGGAGGACCTGCTGCGGCTCTACCACCGGGCCGTGGAGCTCCGGGCTCCGGCCTCGCCCTCCCCCTGCAGAACGGAGACCCTGGAGCTGTTCACTGGCGTCATGCTGCGTCTGCTGGAGGCCCAGGGACCCCTCCCTCTCGGGGAGCTCCACGCCGGGGTGGTCTCCGCCTGCCTGTCGGACCCCTCCACCCCTCAGGCCCGACGCGGTACGAAGCTACGCACACCGCCGCGGACTTGAGTTCTGTTCTGAGTGCATCACGTTCAATCGCATGTTTTATCGTTTTACAGTTTCCTCTTGTGCCGTGTCTCTATACCAGTTCACACAGCGTTTGTTTTTGTTTTTTTAGTAATGAAGGTAATGTTGAGGACAATGTTGCTGTCTGTTTGAATCCCAGACGCCGGCGTGGTGCTGCTGTCGCTGTACGTCCACGAGATGTGGAGCGGAGCGCGCTCGGCCGACCTCTTCCTCCAACACGTCCGCCTGGTGACCGCCGCAGCCAAGCCCAAGGGGAAGAGGAGGACGACCAAATCTACGCTGGAGGAATCGCATGTCAGTGCCATCTGTAATGACATCGTCGCCAGGACCACAGACGGTTCCGGGACTCAGCCCTCAGTTTAAAAAAACAGAAAGAATGAACCTTGACTTTTAATCCTGTTTTTGTATAAAAATAACTAAACGTAAAAATGAACTATTCTGTTTTCTTCTGTTCGATTTTTTATCATGTGTGTTTGAAACCGGCTCAGCTCAGTTATTTAAGTAATAATAAGGATATGAGCTCTGTATATTACTACTGGGTAAATAAAATACTATCCTACACATTACTCAAACTGAAAGGTGGTAAACTCAATTCATTTATTATTTTCATAAAACGTTGCAGTGATCAAGTTGGTTTATCCTCAGGGGATCTTTGTGTGTTCCTCAGTGGATCCATTTGAAATAGTAAGTGGACATCGATTCAGATTCAGTACCCCTCAGACCAGGGGACTGCGCCTCCGTTTTTGCTGATTGCGAGTCCTGCAAAATAATGCACAATCATCATTAAATGGTATGCATTTTCCCTCCTTCTGGTACTTAGCCTTTAACTTTTAACATCAAACTTGCCTCAAAAAGTTTCCGTTGCAGGACATCAGAGTGAGGATTAGGAAGAGAAACCCGACAAACGCAGCCATGGTGATCCAGAATATTATAACTATAGAGTCTGTAAGGAGAAATAGATCCAGAATGTAGTAGCCATAGTCTTTTAAGGATAGATACATAAAAATGTAATGACTTAATAGTCTGTAAGGAGTTTGATATACCAAGAATACATCTAGGGTATACAAGGAGATATATATATTCTAAATATAACTATGTTGTATAAAGGATAACATATGTATTCTAAATATAACTATGCTGTCTTAAAGGATAAATAAAACAATTAAAAACGATTCAGCAATTTGTAAGAGATTTATAGTAGAACGACTGAATGATTGTGTGTGGTTATATGAAGCTCAGATACTTACATTTATTGTATTTCAGTTTACTCTCGTCCACGATGACAGCGTCCAGATAATCATAATAGTACTCGTATTCCCATCTGTACTGCTTCTCGTTGGTGGAGTTCTCCATGCTCGCAGAAATAACAGCTGATACCAGAATGAAGGATCCAAGTTTTTTCAATAATAAAGTAAAGGTTTTATGCAAGATAAGTGAAACGCCACTGATTTATAAAGCAAGACCTTTCTGATTTCGGTTTTCTAATTTTGGAGACTGTTCTGCTCCTTCAGTCATGTTATAACTTGTGATTTATGTGTCGATACGACATCACACACCCCTCTCTCTCTTTCTCTCCCACATACCCACACTCCATCACTGTCTCTCTCCCTGCCTCTATCATTCCGTCTCTTTCTCTCTATTTTGTTTATATGTAAAGGTGGTCTGAATGATTGATTACTTTTCTTTTGATCAATTTATGAAATGGAATATTTATTTTTTTATTCTGATCAGTCACTGTCATTGGATACTTCACTCTCCAAACCAACAGAGGGCAGTATTGTCTATTATACCCAAAGTTTTAGAGAAAACGAGGAAATCCATTATTGTTTGTTTGAGAAAATGCCTGGTTGATCACGACGAGCATGGATCATGGGCAAGGACAGTACAAAATAAGCCATGGTTCTCTAACTTGAAAGAAAAAATATTTCTAATCCCTATAGAACACGATATAGGCTACTATTTCACAGTATGCAACAACTTAACACCTGAGTTAACTGCAAAGCGAAGCGACATGGACGCAGACGTCTGTGCAGGCGCTCTCCTCTCTCTTATATCTGTGCACCAAGCGAAACAACTGCAGCAGGACAACCGAGCCGAAACCCGACGACTGACACGCAGCAAGCAGCGTGTTGCAGCGAGACGCGTCCGCCTTCACAAGCTCCGCCAGGAATGGAAGCAGAGAACAACACAGCTCAGACGCGCGAGGATGGAGCGGTTTGAAGCTCATAGAATATGGATGGAGGGGGTGAGTGAATACTTGTGCTGCTTGTCTGAATGAATTGACTAATGTTTAAATGTAATGACCTGATTCTATACAAAGTTTTACACACCTTTGAGTAAATGATCAGCCAAGGAGAGCACTTGAAACTTGCACATGTAAACTGAGTACAAAAGTATAAGTATTAAAATGTATTTAATATTACAATTATTGTATTATTGTCATTACCTGTGTGCAAACCAACGGGTTCTATACGTTCCCCCCACTGTCTCCTCTAACCACTGCCAGACCTATTTATGTGGTTCCCTCTCCTCCCACTAGATGGCCCTCCAGTACCTGAAGCAGTGCAGTCCGTGGACGCCACGGGTGTGGTCCTACCCTCGCCCCAACGCCTGGTGGGAAACCACGGCCACAGGCTTCACGGACCACCAGTGGCTCCAACATTTCCGCGTCTCGTGGGCGACCTTCTCCTTCCTGTGCGGCGCGTTGCGGCGCCGCCTCAAGCGCCAGGACACCACGTACCGCCTCTGCATCCCGCTCAGCAAACGCGTGGCGCTGGCCCTCTACAAGCTGGGCAACCCCTGCAGCTACAAGACCGTGGCCGAGCTGTTCGCCGTGGGCGTGGCGTCCGTGTGTCACTGCGTCCGCGACTTCTGCTCGGCCGTCATCGAGGTCCTCCGGCCCCAGCTGGTGGCGGAGCCGACCCCTGGTGACCTCCGGGAGACGGCCGAGCGCTTCTACCTGGCACACGGCGTGCCGCGGTGCGTCGGCGTGATCGGACGCATCCTCGTGCCCATCGTCCGCCCGCCGCACCACCGCGCCGACCCGCCCGGCGGCGGCGAGGGATGGCGCCTCGTCGTCTCGCTGCAGGCCGTCGTTGACGGCGAGGGACGGTTCTGGGAGGTCAACGTCGGCGACCCGGAGTGGGCGCCGGCGCCGGGTGAGGGCTCCGTCGGGTCGGGGCTGTGGCCGTGGGCCAGGAAGGACTTCCCCGACCGCATGCAGACCCTCCTGGGTGACGAGGAGGGGGGGCTCTGCCTTCTGGCGGACGACGAGGCTCTCCCGGCGCGGACGTGGCTGCTGAGGCCGCACCGGACCAGCGCCTGGCTCACGGCGGACCAGGAGCTGTTCAACGCCCAGGTCCTGCCGGCCCGCCGCGCGGCACGGCAGGCGCTGGCCCGGCTGAAGGGCCGCTGGCGGTGCCTGGACCGGCGGCTGGACTGCACCGTGGAGGTGGTCCGGGACATGGCCAGGGCCTGCTGCGTCCTCCACAACCTCTGCGAGAGGAACGCAGACGCGTTTCTCCCCGAGTGGGTCGAGGCGGAGGGTGACCCGCGCTGGCCCGACGCGGATAAGAGCCACACGGACCTCGACTGCACCCCCCCCTGGCTCGCTCTGCAGCCCTTAGAGGATGAGGGGCTATGATACAAGTCCCTTGTCTCCGTGCTGGCTCTGCAGCACGGAAACACTGAGGCTAGTTAAACGGGACTGTTGTGAAGACGTGTCGGCTGTATAGTGCCGGGCAGTAGGGAGAACAATAATATCGATAACGATTATCACAGGGAGTTTGATACAATGTGGAAAGATTTATGCAAATACATTTTTTGACAGCACTCTGAATAGTAGGCGACGGTCATAAAACTGAAGTATATGAGAATTTAAGGTATAGAAATAGGCTCAAGCTAGTTTTTTCTTACGACATTTCAAACCTCATTTTGACAATTTCAAGGGCATATCTTCTCATCATAGTTGATTTAGACTATAAAAGAGGGTATCATTATGAATCGATAACGCCATTTAGTGAAATCAAAGCATCTTTAATATGACTCAGATTACTTCACACATCAGTATATTGCCTCTGATCGTGTTGGTGTTCCACGAAAGCCAATACAGTACTTGATCTGGGATTTGCTGTCATCCTTTTCACATTTTACATTGACGGATATATTCAGTTATTCTTCGTCTTTACATTTTTAATAAACAGTTTGTGCCATTACTTAACACCTGGTATGAAAAAACCCTTAACTGCTCATTCACATTTAGTCAATTGTCAAGACAAAAATACATCCAAGTATAAACTCACAAATATTAAAATGCATATTTAATCACCTGTATGTGACACCACTTGTACCAAACGTTCTAGAACATGACTATTCCATGTTTACATGAACACAATGGTTGAATATTAACGTTGCTAAAATTCTGAACGAGCTGAAAAAAAGCACATTGCCGTAAAGTCATGTCACAATGTGTCGCATTAACGCAGTTCTCTGGAATATATTCCTCGCACATTAGACATTTGTGCAAGGCATGTATACTTTATACATTTAACATTAACACATTCCATGGGCCATATTTCGCACATTCCTGCACAAACTGAACAGCTTTAATTCTGTTCTTTCTTCTAATAAATGTTTCACATGTATTTTGATGTTTCTTATCCTACAATACATTTACATCAATTCTTTCTGACGTATTTTTATGTTGTTTACTGTAATGCACCTAACACCCAGACAACTTCCTTGTACGTGTTCAACTGACTTGACAATTCTGATTGTATGGCGCCAAGACTAAAGTATTTCATTGCCAGCGACTGCTCTGTAATTGTTGTGCATATGACAATAAAACCATCTTGAATCTTGAATCTTGATGACCTCACATTGGTCCATTTCCTAACCAATCAGAAGCCGCTTCAACTCATGCCCTCCCTTTTGTTTCAGTCCTGGGGGGGGGGGGGTTGAAGGGTTCTAGTGACCAGCGGACGGCTCCTTGGCCATGTGCTTCATGACCTGCGCCAGGCAGGAGGTCAACAACTCGGTGTCCTTGCTCCTGGCCTCCATCTCGTCGTGCCTCAGCCTCTCCTCGCGCTCGCCCTCCTCGCGCCGCAGCACAAGCTCCTGCTCCATCTCCTCCCTCCGCAGCTGGGCCTCCTGCTGCATCTCCTCCCGCCTCAGCTCCTCCTCCTTCTCCAGCCAGCGCCGGTGACACTCGGCCATCACGCCCACAAAGCCCTGGGTGGGGCCGTCGCCCTCACTCCTACGTTTGCGGAAGCCTGCCGGAGCAAAGCGTCGCGCGATGAAGGAAGACAATGTCTAACTGATTTGACAGACTTGACTGTGAGTGTATTAAACATGTATTTAAAGAAACGGGTCATCAGAGAGCAGGAATGGGTTAGGGAAGATAGAAGATAACACAGAACCTGAAGTCTAGTAGTTACATACACTATTGCAATAGAGCACCTTATTGTTGTAAACCAAGATAATTAAACTTAGGTTGTGTGGCATACATCATTTAAGGGTGTATGTGGGAACTAGCTAAAGAAGGTGAAATATTGTAGATGAGTACTCTCTAAATATAATTTGTTTGAGGAGTTTGGCAAAGCATGAGATAGCTTTTGCATTTTCTCTTTCTTATGATTCAAATAAACCGTTTTCTCTGGGCGGTGGATTCAAACTCACCAGGTTTCACTGAAGTTTTCATTTTGGAAAGCAGCCTTGTCCCTTTCATACTGGCAGGGGCAGACACTCCACTCCCCGTTGAAGTTGATTTGTCTGTAAAGATCAGATTAAACCATTACAACACAGTGGTTTGGACAGGGCTGTGTAGTCTGAGAAGTACATGAATTTAACTACATTAACACTAATTTTAGACCAGTAAGATAAACAGAACTGTTAAAAAAAAAACACGAAAAAACGAATAGTATTGCCAAAGCATAAAAGTTATACAATAACTGACCTGCTGTGTGATCTGCATCCAAAAGATGTAGGCCTACTTTGTCCCCAAGCACACTGTCCATCATTTCAAAGAAAGGAAAAGTCTTTGTTTCATCCCTTTTGACCGCCTTATACTGCTGTCTCAACTTTTTCAGCTTTTCCCTGATCTGTATGGTGGTGCGCTGTATTCCCATCTTGGACAACTCGTTCACTATATACTGGATGACCTCCTCGTTGCGACACATGCCCTCCATCTGCTTCTGTACACTGTCGTCAGCCCAGATGTTAAGCAGCGCTTGGGTCTCGCCCAGAGGCCAGTGCTGGCGGCTGTTGCCAGACATTCTGACTGTTGTACAGTCTCTGGTGGATGGTCGAGTTGTAAGCACCAAGCAAGCCCGCGCTAAGCTCCACACAGTAGGTTAGGTTTTGTGGAAAATGGCCACTGCAGTGGAAAAGCTCTACAAGCACGCACAAGCACGCACGGTCACGCACAAGAACGCAAATCCGCAGTTTAAATAAAATGAAACAAAGGAGGTATATATAAAAACGGAGGTCTAGTCAAATATAAAAATGTAAATATAAAAAAACATAGAAAAAAGTAGGCCCACGTAAAAGGGTCACTTCTTTTTATCGATGACGTCGGACGCAAATGCAGACGCGCGCACGTCGTGTTCTTCTGCCCGTTGACGCAAACTTACGCAACTTCATCCGATTTGATGACATGTTAGCATGTAGCTACGCTAGCCTAGCTGGTTGACATTATTATGATGACAGCGGGAGGATAGCAATCAATTAATCTATCACATCGTTCCACTCACGGGTTTTTTTAATATAAAAAGAAACAAGAACAGCGATGGATGCGGTGAACGCTTTCAACATGGAGGTAAACTTTAAGTTTGTAATAAATAAAACGGATAATGGAGTCTCTGGTTAGCTGTATCAAGCTAATATACTTATCAAAAATGGTGGTGTTTGAATCGATATACGGTATGTATATCAGAGGATGAATCGCAGTTGTTTATCCTTTTTAGATTAGGATCTTTTTAATTTGCATTGGAATAGAGATGAACCTCCGGGTGTAGCGCTAGCCTGGTGGTATTTGGCCTAGCCGCGCTAAAATGCTAACGCACGAGTTATGTTCGGCGATATGCGTTGTTGGTCATAACATGATTTATAAAGATACAAGATAGTGCAAATACATATCATTAGACATTGCTTAAGATATCCTAAAGAGGTGCATGGTGCATCTCATGGTAGTGAATGTGTCTCTGGAATAGTTATTCCCCCCAAAATGGCAAGGCCTTATCCCTTAAGATCCTAACGTTAAACACTGAACTGTGAAATGTTATGGCTGGGATGGTCGTATTTACAGTATGGTAAGCCTCTGAAGAGTTGGTTTGTATGTGTGTCAGTTTCGCTAGTGATACAAGTCTATAAATAGTATCCACCTAGTATACATACTATTTCTGTCAACAATACAGGAAGCATTTGCCATATTGAACTAGTGCATATTCCTTAATTGGAACGGGCTGTCTGTCATTATCCATCAAAAAGTTGGATTCCATGAACTTGCATTACTCAGTGGATGATCTTTACCCTTTAGTTTTGATATTTAGACAAATTAACATGTGTTTGTAAAATGGTCAATTAAGATATTGCTGTGTGGAAAATGTGATCCTAGATTAGACTATATTTTTCCTGAAATTTGCATTATTCAAATTGCCTAGGACCGATGGGCTTCAACAGCCACCATCGGGCACAAACATTACAGCTCTGAGCCCAACATGGGATCTACATTGTCATGTGTTGTAGTCTCTTCACACTAATGAGGCAGCGACATTGGCAAATAGCACAATTACAGCGTTTTAACTTGCTCAGCCCTCTTACCCAAAGCAACTGAAGACATTTACATACTTTCCATGATCTCTTAGTTATTCTCCATGATTGAGATGAAGCCTCCGATATCCCGCGCCAAGATGATGTCAGTCACAAAGTCAGCAATCAAAGCAATTAAGGTAATACAACAAACTTTGTCCACCTCCTAGCTGGCAGGGCTGGTTTACTAGAGATGTAGTTATTGGCTAGCTTTTCTATTGAATATCGTGTGATACGGTACCATTTGGTTCTATATTATTTTCTATTATCTTTTTTCGAAGAAATTGTTATTTTTTTCTAAATTAATTCACCTAGATCCATTGTTTAGTTATTGTTGGCCACCTAACCTGTTGTTATTGCCAAATTATAAGGTTTTATTTGTTTATTTATTTCCATTTCTTTTCGTAGCTTTACAAACACGTTGTCCAGATAGTTGAGAAGTTCATCAAAAAGGTATGTATTCTTTGGGATCGGGCCTCGTTCATCTCAATTTATTATTAACTTGGATCTTGTGGATTTTGTATTGTTTTATGCCAATGGTTAATTTGTGGTTTTCGGTCTCAGTGCAAGCCAGATCTGAAAGTCCCCGGTTTGTACGTGGTGGACTCCATTATCCGACAGTCGCGCCATCAGTTTGGGGTGGAGAAGGATGTGTTTGCACCAAGATTCCTGAAGAACTTCACAGATACCTTCAATAATCTCTACCTCTGCTCTGAAGATGATAAGGTACGAAAGCTGTCTGTGTATGAGTTGTTTGTTAAAGGAGTTGCTCCAAACCCATGCAGCACAGCCCATTCTAGTTAATATAGATTTCTGTTGCCAGCAGAGGTAAAGTCGTTTTATACAGTTTTATCTAGTAGTGATAATATTTGTGTCTTATTTGATGGTTCTAGTTTATGTGTATATTTTATCTGGTCCTAGTCACTCAATTTAACTAATAGTTTGATTCATAAAATGAATGATTTTGTTCAGAGCATTAGGAACAATGTTCTAGCCAAAGAGAAAACTGCTCATAATGTGCTCGTCAATAATGTGGTTTGGACGACTCTTGACTCGCGTGGTTTCACATCCTCTCTTAGTGTAAGATACTGCGTGTGCTGAACCTGTGGCAGAAGAATGGAGTGTTTGACATGGACATCATCCAGCCCTTGTTGGACATGGCCCATGGCTCTCTAGCACCAGCTCATTCAACTCATCCAGCTCATTCAGGCGGTAAGCAAGAACTGTCCTTCTAGGCACGCCATTTGCTCTATGGGTTTATGTGGCTTTCCTTCGGTTACCAAACACTGAACCAATGATCCCGTCCAGCCTGTCTGGACATTGCTATGAACACTAGTACCTTTTTGGTATCCTGCCTCCTGAATTCATACATCTTATTTAACATCTTTCAATAATTGCTAAGGCCTAAAAAAAAAAAAAAAGTTTGGTTCCTGTTGGTTGTCAGTTGAGGTCATGGGTAGGTAGGGAATTTATTTATTTTTTTCCAGCGGGAGCGAATGATAGGTAGGACTTTTTTTTTCTCTTTCATTTTCTTTCTTTTTTTTTCATTTTTTTTACAGCAGCTCATAAAATAATTTGGGTCGCACATAAATTGACAGGGTTGGTCGGAAACCGTAACCGAACAGAATTTTTTTTTTTAGGCCTAAGCCCCCTTTCTTCTATTCTCCACACATTGCACACGTATGAAAAAGTGTGGATGCAAGAACAGGGCCAATCTAAAACCTTTGGTGATCCAGCAGGTCCAACCGTCTTCCAGCCAGAGCCCCAGCCTCCGGTCTCCGGCTCCCCAGCCGTAGCCGCTGTCTCCCAGCTGCCCAACTCCCATGCCCTGGCCGCTGTGGCCCATCTCTTCCAGACCTCCGGGGGACAGGAGGTAAGCCGGGTTCTTCACCACTTTGATGTAGCCAGGCCGGCAGATGGACGCTAGACTTATTCCTTAAAATGATTCCTTCCGAGTCCAGAGCCTTTCAGCTTGGAGTAGGGCTGCTCGATTATGGAAAAAATCGTAATCACGATTATTTCGGTCAATATTGAAATCCCGATTATTCAAACGATTGTTTTTGAGTTTGAAAACATCACGTATTTATTCAGCACGTCTCACACTTTGTAACTGAGAACTTTGAAATTTCGCCTTAAAAAAGTATACAAAATGGTCAAAATGAAAATAAATGAATAAAATAAATGTACAGATATGTATCCAGCAGTTCTATAAAACATTAAAAAAAAATTATAATATTAATAATTCGAAAAATCGATTATATTAGTTTTGTGATCGTTTGACGCTGAAATCGAGATCGAAATTTGATTCATCGCCCAGCCCTAGCTTGAGTGTCTCTAACCCATGCATAGTTTGGCTCCTCCCATGCGCATAGTCGGGTGATCTCCCTCATTACTTCTATCCTGTCTTTTGCTGATCACTAAATCAAATGCGTTCCCTAAAAATCTCCATTGGGCATTCTACCTTGAAATAACTAACTTACCTGGAACTAGGTCTCTCCGTTGTGATTTGAAACACGATGTCTTTTGTTTGCCAGCTTCAGAAGATGCTCCAGAACCTCCAGCAGGGGGAGAACACACAGGCGGCCATGATGTCCAACACCACGGTCCCAGAACAGCTGCACTCGCCCTCATCCCAGCACCATGCGCCCGCATCGCAGCCCAACCCCTACGGCGCCTTCAACGAACAGAAGAGCAGCTTGGCCAAGGTACCCCCTCTCCGACGCTTTTGATTGACACTTTTGTTAGCACATATGAAATTGAATTGTTCTCAAGCCTTGTTGTTCAACCTAAAGGTCCCATGACATACCACCAGGTGTGAGTGTGATAAGCCTTTTAAACCGGTTTGAAAATTTGGCTCTGAAATCACAAGTGGGCGTGTCCACCCAGATGTGTGACGGATAGATGAGAAACGTTTGCTACTGTCCAATGGGTAGGCCGGTAGACTGATCTATCCAGCACAGGATGTGGACACGGCAGGTGGACACGCCCACCTGTGATGTCATAAGAGCCAGATTTTCAAAGCGACTTGTAAGGCTAATCATACTCGCACCTGGTGGTCTGTCATGGGACCTATTTAAAAATATATCGATGTTATTTATTTTGATCCTTTATTTTCATAAGGAAAATGTTGTATTTCATGTGTGGATACCGAACCACATCTGGGGACGGGCAATGGCGTAAGCAACTTGTATAATGCAGTGCATGAGATGAATTGTAGAACATGTCTGCATTGCTCTAAAAAGGAACCATACTACTGACTTATCGGTTGCTTGGGTGATAATATCCAATGTTAGGGGAATCTAAAGGTCTTCAATGAGTTGATCTTGTGATTTTCTGTTTCCTCAGAAACTTCTCGATAGGTTTGATTACGACGACGAGCCGGAGGACGGGAGGAATAAGGAGAGTCATTCTCTGTAAGTGATGTTCATGCCCGGGGGAGACTAGGGGCTGGTGTAGTCCTGTATGGGTGGTGTCTGCTAGGGCTGGGCGATTAATACAATTTTGATCGCGATTACGATTTTAGCGTCAAACGATTACAAAACTAACAACCGTTTTGTTTGTTTTTTAATGTTTTATAGAAAGGGCAGAACAGCTGGATACATATCTGTTTATCATTTTAGAATGGAACGTTTTCTTTTTGACCATTTTGTGTATTTCTTTAAGGCAACATTTCAAAGCTCTCAGTTCCAAAAACAAAAATCCGGAGAGACGTACTGAATAAATAACCGTTTCAAACTCAAAAATAATCGTGATTTCAATATTGACCAGAATAATCGTGATTATGATTTTTCCCATAATCGAGCAGCCCTAAATGTATGTATCCTTCACAGAAGGCCTCCTGGGAACTCATTCAGCCAGTTTCCTGGTCAGGCGACCAACGTGGAGTCCAGCTTCCATCCACAGAGGATGGGAGGAATGAATGATCACGAGGTATTTAATCTAGCGCAGAGTGAAGGCTTATCTCATGTAGGATACAGATAGCATCCTTGACTACTAGTGTGTTCTTTGCAAGGGAATGTGTAGGAGGAAAAAATATCCTGTAGGTTTGACTAATGGCCTTCAAGGGTTAGTGGGAATACTGCTTTATTGTATTCTAAATGAACTGGTGCTTTAACAAAGGCTTTAGCTTATGCTGGATGTGTTGTAGTTGATGTTCTGGAGATTGTGGTGCACTAGTTGTGCCGTGGATGGTTGTGTAGTAGGGTTGCCGCGGTGTGGACATTTTCACACCGAGTAATACGCTCGTGTCAACACCGGTATAAACGCTATTAACTTTGAAACTAGGTCAACCGCCATCTTCTCCGTCGACTCTCCTCTCACACTCGGTGACAGCGGCTGGCAGCGCGCCATTTCTCGGCGTCTTATAACGTTCTATACATAATAGCATAATATAATTTTATCATAATATCACGGCCAAAAGCTCTGTGCGCCCCTGGATGGCCGTAGCGCGGGGAGCTCACGTAGGGATTGGTTTATTTACCGGCGTTGCTATGGTTACCGGTCTTGTAAGGAAGCACGCCAATTCTCTTCCGCACAGAGCAGAACTGTGGCCTAATCTACACATTTTATTTTTTCTTAATTATAATTATATTAATCATTTTTACTGAATTTGTTATTTATTACTGAAAAAAAAAAAAAAAAACACCTCTGTGTTGCCGGTGTGCAACACTGAGTAATCGGTGTTGGCCTCAACACCGGTAATGCCGTATACCGCGGCGACCCTTTTGTGTAGTCGTTGATGTTATGGTGATGACGGCCAATTTTCTTTCAGCACGGCGGTCTGGATCATAGCGCCATGATGCAAGACTGTTATCCTCCCATGAACGACTCACACGCACGGGTAAACACCTCAACCAGTACCTCGTTAGTCGGATGAGTGCAGGCAACGGAATGTAGCTCGACGCATACATTCTGCTCCCCACGTGTCCAATAATGGATGGAGATGCAAGGACGCAATCAGCAACCATGTTCAAATATCTTTTTAATAGAGGTTATACTTAAAATACGATTTGAAAGAGATTCTGAATGTTATCTTCCACAATACCGGTGGAGGTATCATGTTCTTGAGTTGTGTTGACTGGTTGTTGTTCCACCTCGTGTCCTCCACAGGGGGGCTCCAGAGAGGACACCTCGTCCCGGAGAGAAGGCAGACAGAAGGGCTTCGGGAGGAGGTCACGATCTGGCTCCAGGTAGGACGGGAATATTATGGGATGTGTGTGCGGAAATCCATTTGGTCTGGCCTAGATAAAACGATGGCGTGTAAGCATGTATACAGCGCAAAGGCAGCTCCTGGCCCCCTCAGCACATTCTGGGGTAAACGCTAATAAATAATAAATATTATTATTTTTAACGGCAATGCCATGCCGTCAAATCTCTGGAATGCCATAGTGAATATTTTATATTCCTGTGTGTTTCTCTAATGCAACATATTCCCAACACGTTGCCCTACAGTGCTAAATAGACCTGAAAGTTGCCCCCACGAGTGTGGCTCCTTGGACAGAGTCAAGAGTTGAAACCAATTTTTCTGTCTTGATAATGGTAGGTCTGTTGAGGGGTGTGCGACTTTGAATTATGGATGGCTGTATCAGTGTCCAAATATAGCTCAAGTAAAACTAGGAAGTGTAACATCATTCACACATTCATACCAACGGGCCACATATGACCGTGCCAATTAAATAGGCTTCTTTCTCGCGCTAAGGAGGGATCCTGAGCTTACGGAGGCGTCCTGCTCATACAGGAGGCCGTTCATCATTTGTCAATTCTAGAGATACGAGCCGTCAAGATGTTCGAGAGACCCAGATGCTCAAGGCCACAAAAACAAGTGTAATTCCCGCGCATAGCCACCAACCAAGTTGCAATGCCAACACATAGCCGCAAGGGACAGCATAAAGACACATACGGGTATCGTGGAGGCAGGAGTTCAGCACCATGCTTAGCCAATCAGAGCACATAACTGAGTCCACGCCTGCACAGTAGATCAGTCACAACACATAGCCCAGGGGGCCAGAACGCTCCAGGTAACGCATCCTTCAGAATGCCCTACTAAGTGTATCTCCACTAGGGCTGGCCCGAATTATTCAAATATTCAAATACTCGTTCGGAAAATTAGTATTCGAAGCGTAAATCTGTATTCGGAGCTTCGTTGTTTCACGTACGTGAAACAACGTTACCAGACGTTACCAGAGCGAAGGTGGCAAACTATAAGCGACACCAAGCAGAGAAGCGAGAGAGGTGGAGGAAGAATAGGTATCTTGTTTCCCTTTACTTTATAACAACATTAGCGGGATCTCGGGAGGAAAATAAATGCTTAGTTAAATGCTAACCTTAGCTTAGTTGTTTGTTTACGTTCGCTGTACAGCGCCGCGCCAATCAACTGTGACTGGCTTGCTGCAGAGCGTGAGCGTATTGGGAATACCCGGTCAATATAATGGATATAATATGGACACATAAGACAGTGTTTCCCACACATTGACGAGACTATGGCGCCCCGCCATAGTCTAATTTCGGCCGCCATAGTCTCTGCGTGCACATGAATTATTATTATAATTTTTTTTATTTTATTTTATTTATTTTTTTTGCTCAGACGAAGTTCGCTCTCATTGGGGAAAAAAAATCGCCACATTTTTCTGGAACGAGTATTCTAATATTCGCTCGGAAAAAACCAACGAGTATTCGAAGCCTGAAAAATGGCATTCGGGCCAGCCCTAATCTCCACGCGTGCCTTTACAATTTCCCTCCTTTTGCTTCATACTGACTAATCCAAACCTTTACCAAATTAAAGTGAGTTAAAGCGATCCTGACTCGGGTGACCTTTTCCAAAAAGAACACAGCAGAAGCAACATTTTAGAAGTACTTCTTCAACATCTAGTGCTCTGCCTTGTTCTACTCTACGCTGTCAATGTATTAGCTGTTGTGCTACTCTTTTGTGTCTGATTGTTAGACCATATGGTGTGTATGTGATTGTGTGTACACGGTTTACAGCAGCTTGTAAAAAGAAGCGACAGAGAATTTATATGAAATCAATGATTGGAAGGATGAAATGTATTCCAATGAACCGAACGTTCATTATTGGTGTGATCTTTATCTTGGAATCTAATTTTGTGTAAAGCAGTTATTTTCCCCTTAACTTCAACTAAAACAGTCTTTTTTGTGATTGCTTTACTGAGGCTGAGCAAGGGGAAGGCAGTTCATTCCAACCAGCCTGTTGGAATGGACACTGTTGGGTTCTGATGCTCTTTGAATGTTAGCAGCAGGTATTATTATTTCGGCAATCCAATTATGAATTATCCAATCACATTCTTGTAATGTTCCCGCTTTCTTAATCTAGTTATACTTGTTCATGCTCTTGCGTTGGTATTGTCCTGTTTATGTTTGTTGTGTGGTTGCTCTCTGTGGCTAAACCAGCAGTTATATCATCAGGATATTATTGGTGAACACCGCGACACACTGCAGGATTAACTTTCTATCATGAAAGACGTCATGGCTATGTAGCTCATTTTCCCCTTATTTGGGATTTCGGTGGCCCTGATTTGCATACTCGGGTGGAAGTAAGCCTTGCTTTGTGTCTGTGTGGGTTAATAAACAGTGGGTAGTATGCTCTATCCCTGTTGTCTCTATTTTTAAAAAAAAAAAAAAAGTTGTTTACATTGTCTTTTTATCGGGCGTATCGTATGTTACTACAGTGTTTAAAACTCTGAGTGGCCTCCCCCAACGCCAGATTCATATTTCCCGTGTCTGCTTTGGTCCATGTGGCGTAAATGTCATCCGTGATAGTCCGCATGGCCCTATACGGAGACTCTGTGACCACGCCGACTCTTGCTCCAGATAACAAAATGGGTGCATGTTTTGATTGAACAGTGGTTGTGCGAGGAGATCTGCGGAGAAATTGCGCTTGGCAGAGTTGGAAAATCAATTTTATTCCAATGCTTATTCTTCCTGATTTGGATTATAGTGGTTGGCAAACATTGTCATGGTGCATTACCCGGCTACCAATGTATTGGAGATAGGATCAGGAACAACGCTTTGGTCAAACGCTAGACCGTTGCAGACCCTCAATACACGGACCCTTAAGATAATCCATTAAGTTAAGCTTTTGCTGAAACAGGTCCTCCATAGTGTATTCATCAAAAATATTTTTATCCTTGCATGGGTTACACATATAATTGGTACTAGTATTTTATGATTTGCATTTTTTTTCACATTCCGCTGAAGATTCAGAAGCTCAGAGTAGCAGAGAATTTATTCTTTATGTTGTAGTTTATGGAAATGGAGAGAAAGGAACGAGGTGTACTTGTGTGGATGTATACAAGGACTAAGTGGAATCTGCTTGACGTGGGCCTTGCAGCCCTATATAGTGCTATGTGTGAGTTTGATTAGCATTAGAATATTAGCTATGTGTTATCACAAGACTGGGTTCTTCAGATGGACTAGACAATGCATTGTGTGTTTTGCTATCAGTAAAAGGTGTGGTGGTTGTAAAGGGTGAGGTAGGTTACGATTTAAGAGCGACAATTTGGTGTATATTTTTAGAAATGCAATAGCCATCTGTCGGCTGTTTGTTATTTGGTTGCTCTGTGAGAATATCTGCTCTGGCTTACTCTGCGCTAGCCTTTGTATGAGACAATTTTGTTTAGACCACACTCTTCTGACCAATCAGGTCAGAAGAGTGTGATTGGTTAAGGGAATCATTATAGCTGTCAATCATAGGTGCATGAAATGCAACACATGTTGAGGGAGGGAGCAGAGAGGAGGGCCATATTTGCCGTTTTGTTTTCTAAATATCTTTCTCTGCTCTTTACAACTCTCAAATCTTATTTAAAACAGCTGTTTAATTGGCAGCTTTGTAAGCAAATATTATGTATGATCAGATATACTATGATAGTGAGATCAAGTAACTCCCCTATAGTTACTGAATTCTGCCAAATGACTCCAAAAAGTGCTAAAATCCCATAACCGGTAGTTGTCGTATTATTATTTTTTTCTTAAAGTTAATTAATTTCACAGGACATCAGTGGAAGTGGTTTAATCTGTTATATTTCATTGTGTCAAATCCTTTTTAAAATGGGGGGGACAATCCAGACCTACTGTATTTAGCTATTAATGCTTTGCTCTGTACGCCTGTTGACGGGTCAGTTGTTTTGGCCCTGTATAGCTGTTGATGTGTCAGTTGTTTTGGCCCTGTATCTATGATGTATGTCGATACAGATGTTGACAGATGAGTTGTTGAACTGCACGGATGTTGTATTTTTGACCTTGTACAGATGGGATGGCTCAGTTGTTGAGACCTCGTACATGTTCTGTACATGTTGACGGGTCAGTTGTTGTTGAGACCCTTGGTACAGTTGTTGACTGGTGAGCTCTTCTGACCCAGGTCTCCCAGGAGGAGGAGGTCGAGGTCCACATCCCGGACAAGGAGGTCTCGTAACCGGCCGTCCGGCTCGCAGTCCAGAGACAAACGCTGGAAGTCTCGGTCCTGCTCTGAGGACCGAACGGAGAGGGAGCGAGACAGAGAGCGCAGACAGAAAGGCCTGCCCAACATCAAGGGCCAGACTCTCAGCGGTACGCTCAACACACAGCTGAAGAAACTCTTTTAAAGAAGAGCCCCAGTCTGTGGTACCTGGTGCCATATATTCATTAGTTTAGATTGGGAACTCTTTTCAGACTACTACATACTCTTAAACTCTTAACAAATAAAAGCAGTTGGATATAAGTTATGTGAATGACACGCATTGGTCCTTTGACAAACTTTTACCCTGTCCTCTAATTGGTGGTTGTTCTTTTTGTGCCTCTAGTTTGCAGCACCACATTGTGGGTGGGACAGCTGGACAAACGGACGCAGCAGTCTGATGTCATGTCCCTGCTGGAGGAGTTTGGCCAGATCGACTCTGTCAACGTAAGTCTGGACCGCTTTGTTTGGTGTCAATGATATACAACATAAATATTAGAGGCAATATGTTTGATGGCAGACTAAAACTGGAATTAAATGTGCCCTCAAATGTTTGCATTGTTAGAATGTCAGAATAAGAGTTGTTTTTTCTAGGTGTCGAGTACCCAATTTGATGCTATTTAACCCCTACTTAGGTAAAATGTTCCTCCTGCAAAGTATATTTGACATGTACTTTCACTACAATTACTACTGCTCATATTGTATAGATATATGTATTTGTGTATTTTACAGTTTTTACCTCTTTTGTATTATTGATTGTGATGCTAACAGTTTCAGCAGATGCATCCCAATTTCAGTGCTGTAGCTAGCAGACTGTAGGGGTTTCACAGAAAAGTAAACTATCAAATCCACAGTCTGAACTATGCATTGTGGCAGGCTACTCAATCATTGCTTCCAGAGGCGATTAGGGTCAGCGCCTGTTGATAACTCACCTTTGGTAATCAAAAATGAACTGACCGCTTCCAAGTCAGGCTCCTAAAATGCAGCAGTCGTGAACGCCCTAGTAGATTATGCCGGCTAGCTTACAAAGTAATCTCCACGTCGTGGTTCCTCTCCAACAGATGATACCACCGAGGGGCTGTGCCTACATCGTGATGGTCCACCGTCAGGACGCCAACACCGCCCTGCACAAGCTCAGCAGCGGCCTCTTCAAGGTCAACCAGAAGCCCATTAAGGTACGTTAACCCAACCTGCTGTATGTACTGCCGGTGGATGGAGCTAGCTTAGTCTTCTGTAAGGACCTAGTTTAGCCTCCTAGAAGGATCTAGCCTGCGGTACCTTTACTGGACTTCTTCAGGACCCAGCCTAGCCTGCTATTTACGGCTGGGTATTGCCAGGTACCTTTCAATTCGATTCTTCAGGTCTTCATTCGATTCGATTTTGATGCGACATTGATCCAAATGCTTCGATATCGATTCAATAATACGTACAGATGACAAAAATACCTAAATATTATTTAGAATTAACCATTTCAAAATGAATTAACCATTTCATTGTGCTTTAACTAGCAGAAAGTGAATACACCATTGTATTGTTCCTGAGCTAAACTTGCAGCATGAAAGTAATAATCATAACATGGACAAACGTAAAAGGGCATGTACATTTAGGAATACTCGCTTCTAGATTACAATGTCTGAGTATGCTTATTTTTTCCTCTTTTTTTCTTTTTTTTATGGAAATAATCTATTTCAGAAATTCTGAATCGAAATTGAATCGAGAACAACTAAATTCCAGTGCATTGATGAATCAATATTTTTACCCAGCCCTACTGCTATTGGTTACTTTACTAACCATCTTCAGCACCTAACCTAGCCTGATAAAAGGAGCTAGCATAATATAATGAGCTAGCCTAGCTTGCTATTAGGACTTGGTAAAAATGACAACAACCTCATAGTGTGTTCCTGCCAGCCACGCTAATCCAACCACCATGCTCCTCCTCTCTCAAAGATCGCCTGGGCGCTGAATAAAGGGATCAAGTCGACCCATAAGAAGTTCTGGGACGTGGAGCGGGGGGTGACCTACATCCCCTGGAACAAGGTGAAGGTGGACGAGCTGGAGAGCTTCAGAGAGGGGGGAATGCTGGACATGGACTCCATCAACCCAGGTAAGCTGATTTCTGCTTCATCCTTAACCTCTCTAGCGTTATGGCTTTTTAATTCTTGTTGGCCTGGCCAATCTCTATTGTCAATCGATAATACGTGACATATAAAATATATTTTATGCTTTGGAATAAATTGGAATAAAAATAAAAAATACATGAGAAATGAATTAAATCCATCTGAACCCTGTTTCCAGACCGTGGGCCCCCCCACTATGGAAATGTCAAGATAGATTTTTAATAAAAGCTAAATAATTAAAAAGTTTTAGAAGTTATCATAAAGGTCCTAAACACATTGCATTCCTAGGCACACGCTACCACTACCAATGGGCTTTAATACATGTTTGCTGGGAAATTGATTATGCAGGGCAATGTTGGCTGATTTAAAACCATGTTTGGGGAAGTAGATGCACAAGAGGAAGGACGAAGTTTAGAACCCAAAATATAAGACCTAAAAATAAAGTCACTAGGCCGAAGAAAGGATGTGCTACATTGACATGGAGGCTGTTGTTTTTGTTTTATTGTTGACCCCTGCTGTGTGTTGTGTCCTGCAGACTGGGGGGATGTGGTCCAGGACCTGAAGCCAGCGGCGCTGAACGGAGGGCCAGAGGCAGAGCAGGTAGCGGGGACCGGCGGGGCTCCACTCCAGGTAATACTAACACTGCTTTGTCTCCTCCTTACTCACGGCTGGGACTCATCCATCTCACAATACACACTCTGGGGTCTGAAGCCATTAAGTACACTAGCATGTTTATATACATGTTCAGACACTGCACACCTGTTAAAGTTTCTAGGTAGTATATTTTTTCGTCTTTTAATCCAACTGTCTTGTTTGTAAGATATATCTTTTTAGTTAAAACGATTTTTAGACCTAATCAAGAGGAAATGTGCATTATAAGAGAGAGTGGTTGATGGTGGAATGTCTGGGACACGCATCCATCAGCCGAGCTTCTACTCAAAAATGTTCTACATTGTGACACAGTGGGCAAAATAACTACTATTGAGAATTTCGGTTCTCCACCCATTTTCATTGACTGCTTTAAATTAGATTGTTAGTCTTTTCTGGACTTAACAAGTATTGAAAATTCAACAAACTAGGATTTTGAAGTTTAGTTCAGAGTGGGACATGGATGAAAACAGTGGTAGGTGAAATCATTTAATTTATTTATTTGTATTAACAAAAGCAGATTATTTTGCTTCTTGTTTCGGAGTGCATGTGCCAGTTTGAGGAGTGCATTTATGAATGCTAAATATCCCTCCGCAAATGGCAGTATTAGTTCTTTACAGTCAATGTTTTTGTTAATGATATGGGATATATTCAGGTATTTTCCTGACTGATGAGCTATCTCCATCGCCTCATCTTTATGTGTGCTACAATCTGATTGGTGGATACATAATCACCATCTGTACTGAAGGTTGTGATTGGTGGATACTTAGTCACCATGTGTTGTGATTATTGTGATTGGTGGATACATAATCACTATATGTACTAAATGTTGTGCTTTAATCCACTGTGGCACAATGTTTTTGTTCTCCTCCGCTAAATAGCTCCATAACTTCTGTTGATGATTGCTTTCTTTCCACTATACTTGCACACAGGCAGAAACATACACACACACATACACACAAACGCACACACACAGGATGCCATGGTTAACGTTGCCCTGTGCACTCCTAACTGTTCTAATAAAGTGGTGATTAAAGAACTCATTCTTGATGGTGCTTGCTGTGGAGATGAATCCTGTTTGTTTCTCAGTAGCATTCGGGTCGGCGTGGCTGGGGAGTTGTAGTGAACAGGGGTTTGTCTGCACAATATTTTTGTGCGCAGACTTCTACCACCTTGGACGTTGACTGACTCTGAAAAGGGGACATGGTATTTTCCTTTATCGACATTTCTTATTTTTCTTTGCACACTTGTAACGACCTGTACGGGCAAGATTGAATTTGTCTTGTGGAGTTCTTCTTCAAAATGAATGAAGGCTTACATTCCAAATCTAAACTATTAACCAATAAGAAACTAGATAAAATAGCAAAAACCCAGTCTAATGGCTGAATACATGCCAATGAATGGCACATTGTTGTGATTGCAAGGTGAACTTCCAACAGAATCCTAGACACGTTGAATGTAGACTTGTATCTTTTATAAATTCCTTGTTTTTGTTGAGGATCTCCTGTCACCGGCCTTACCAATGCAAACCACATTCAGTTATTTGTTTTTCTTGTTTCTTCATTCATGATTTTATATTTTATTTACGTGTCATCGCTGAAATAATCTATTGTGGAAACACACTGGAGTTGTGACTCAAGCCTCCTCTAAAATTCATCAGATGCACAATAAAACAGTTGGCCAGCAGTTAGGATCTCAACCGCTCAGAAAGTAGTGTTTCAAGAATAAGTCCTTTCAAAAACAAATTTAAGTCTAGAAACATACGCAAACAAATTAGATCAGTTAAATACCCTTTAGCTTAAAGAGATGATGGAAGCTAAATGCTGTGCTACATGAATCAAGTTGTGTCATCCTACAAAAATGAGACTAAAAATGACACTCTGATTTACAAGACATCTACTACACAGTAACTGCTAAGCTCTAAGAAAAGGCATAACTGAGTTGACAGACTACTTTCGATGGACATGAAAAACCTTAACCCAACAGAAGTTACCATTGAGTTGGGACTGAACAGCATATCATTTAGGCTGACCAACAAAAAAAAAAATATTCTCCCAGAAACTAGTAGAATATCGAGTGCAAAAGGCTCACTTGAGAACACACCATGACCTTGTGCACTCTTGGATGGAAAGGAGGTTGATTGCTTACCTTGACTTGTGAGTGTCCTGACCAATGAGCTGGAGGGACTCGCATTTGGAAGAGGAGTCAGTGAGGTGGAGACCAGGTAAGCCCGATAGCTATGCTTCTGCGTGTATGTAGAATTATTTGGACGAGGAATGCCAATTCTGGGATTTTACATGATAATACTGTCTGCTGGTTGTCTGAATGAAAACCACCCAAATTGAGGAACAAGTTTGTCTTTATTTGACATGTTTCACTTTGGCCTGCATTTATGCCACAGTGTTTCGTTCCTCGGCTATAAAGACTTCTTCTGGTTGTTCTCCCATCAACTGAAGCTGAACAATGAAGATGTGTTTTGGCTTGGTTCATAGACTCAGTGGGCCCTGTTTTCGGTGATACTGAAAAAAAAAAAAACTAAAGTAAGACTCAATCAATATCATTGGGGCAGGCACATTGCCTTTATCACAGATGTATGTTTTCTTTTCCAAAACTGATATTTGTTTCTCATAGAGTAAAAATATTTGAGGTGGCTCAACCAACTAAAGTTCTAACCATATAGGCTATACACCTCGTAGCGACCCAGATTTAATTCTGACGTGCATTCCTGTGCCTCATCCATATATGAAGGCACAATACCATTCCCTCTTTCAACCTACTTTCTTGTCTTTCCCTCCTGTCCATAAACTCCTGAAACGTCCATCAGATGTATCAGCAAATACACTTTAAAATAATATAAAGATGGACATTTGGTGGAAATGGTATTTACCAACTTATACTGTTATAAGCCTTCATGTGTGCGGCCCACGGGGCGATCGCTAATCACATTGACAACAAAACAGCCAATTTCTGTGATTCCTTGAATTGATTTCAGTGTACATTTCCATAACGCTATTAATGACAAGACTTTATTCTTGGCATAAAATTTACAGAATTACAAAGGCACTTTGGAAATGTTGACAGTTGAAAAAGAGAAGCCTTTACAAAAGAGAACCTTCATTATGTGGACAAATAAATGAAGGGCATATTTGTTAGATTTTCCTTTCTATCTTTTCTTTCCCTCCTTTGAGTGCATTACCGCCTTTCTTGGTTTGTTTCAGTAAATCTAGATATTGTACACCAAGATACTCGTAAGTATCTTCTGCTCGTGATATCTGAACTAAATAATGAATCAATAAAGTCAGTGTTCTTCACAGGGTCATTTTGAGCAGTGGAATTCCTTTTGACATGGCAAATAACTAATACGTTGAAGGCATTAGCGAGAAGATAGCAAATTGTGAATAGTCACAAATAAGGGCCAAAATGGCAAAGATATCGCAAGTCTAGCAAAAATATAAATTTTATGAATAAAACACGAGCCACAACTCCACAGAATGTAAACATTGGGAATATGGCTTATGTATCATGGTTATTGGTTATTGCCAAATGGGGGGAGAATGAATAAAGAATAAATAAAGATGTTCACTATTATAACATTTTAAAGTGAATGTTTGTTGATGAATATGTTCATTAGATAGGAATGTACAAGTGGAGCGTGTGTAGAATTTGTCCATGTAAGCAACAATGATCAATTCAAGTGCTGGTTGAGGAGCCTTATTAAAAGTCCGTCCTCTGGGCTTGAATACTCCGGTAAGGTCCACCAGACGGCAGCGGTGTAAACGGTCCATAGTCTGGGTGGCAGAAATCCTTCATGATTTCCGTGCTTTCCTAAGGCAGTGTGTGGTAGAGGCCATGTACCGAGGAAATTGCAGCTGATGATGCTGCCATCCCATGTTTTAACATTAAAATATGAAGTAACATGACCAAGTAGCTGAGATGGGCTATTTATTATTCTTTATCCATAATGAATCAATAAATGCATTGGTTAATTATGTATTGAGCAGACCCTGTTAACCAAAGCAACACTGAATTTTAGACTCTTTACACTGGAAATGCATTGACTGCATTCCTCGCGCTACTCTTTTTTTCCTTAATGGCTTAAAAACACAAGTTTTACAGTTAAACAGTTTGATTTTGTAGACAGTGTCTGAAGTTGAGTAGCTCCTAAGCAGATTCTGAATAGAAAGTCCTCTGTCCTTAATCAGGGATTCGAGTTTGACCAGGTCAAGGATGAGCTGACCAATGGGTTAACACTATGTAAAGTATTCAGGCATACAGTGCTGCATACAATCAATAATAGCCTCCTACCATCTCTTCCTTCATTTATTTTCCGTCATCCGGTTGGACTTAAATTAGATTGTGTGCTTCTGCAATCTGTCACTAAGACATTTTATGTTTAAAATTCTAGAAGGTATAACTTGGGGTGTGGATCAGCGCGTCAACGTGGGTGAGATGGCCTGGTCTGCCTGCAAACTGCCTGTCTTCCTGCCTTCCTGAATGAGGCACGTCACTATGTAAGGACAGGCGGTCACTGGGAGGAGTCAAACTGAACCCCAATGGATCCTGATCTGTGTTCATGGGAATTCATTGTTTACCTTTGCTTCCGACGGTGAGTGACAATACTCTCAGAAAGCAATTACAATTTATTAAAAAAAAGCGAAACATGATTTGCATGACGTACAAATATAACTTTCTATTACATTTAGGAGTCTGACCTAAGGTATTTAAATAGCATATCTTACCACACAGTATTTGTAGTCGTGTTCCAAGTTAAATCTATCAGCCAGAAGGGGCCTCCACTCTTTGTTTATTGCACCAAGCAGATGCATGGGGTTCTTGACTGTAATGCACGCCTCTGATAACTGAGATGCTGCGACTCCCCTGGACTCGTCCTGTTTGGTCCAAAATTTGTCTGTAGGAGCCCAGAACAACGAGATGACTTGCTGACCATAATACTAGGAATACACTCCAAAGATGTTCAAATATACTTTTTATTTAAACTTTTTTTATTTATGCCTAAAGTATTATATGACAAAGTAATGCTTGATATAAATCTTCTATTTTTTATTTAATAATGAAGCCACTTCCATTGGTTTCCTCTTTTTTACCTTTAGGTGGCAGCAAACTCACAAATAACTTCTCATGTAGTCACTCTTTAAGTATTTCTCTGTAGCATTGGCTACTTCTTTCAACAACGAACCAAACATTCTCAACATTATTTTAGGACTTCTAAACTTTAAAGGTTCAGAAACATTGTAATCTTGGGTAGTATTCCTTGAAACAAGGTGTAAGCTGAACTTTGAGTTGAGACTATTACTGTTTTATCCTTCTAGTGAATGATGGGCTGCTTCATTGTGTGTGTGTGTGTGTGTGTGTGTGTGTGTGTGTGTGTGTGTGTGTGTGTGTGTGTGTGTGTGTGAGTGTGTTTATTCGGGGGATTTAGATAGCTGTTCAATAAATGACCTATGTTAGAGTAATACAAGTATTCCTTCATTTGATGGAATTCCAGGTCCTAGGTCACTGAACCAATAGGAAACCCTTCCTGTTGAGCCTCAATAGGATTTAGAATCCACACTCAGAAGGAATGCAGGACCAGCCTTAAGTTATCAGTGCTTGCTAGAAAGCAACTTTTTCCTGTCATTTTCAGTTTTCTTCAGATGTTTGTACAACAAACAGAAATATGTTTTTTCTTCTTTACTTTGATATTCTCGTGGCGACTCCATACTCAAGGGTTCTGGGTTCTGAGGAATATCTGGGCAATACCAGGGCACTGAGCAAGGCATGAAATCCCTACTCGCACTTGAATGCCCACCTATTTTCGAACGTCACTGTAAGAATCTCCTAAACACCTGCTATAGTGATGGAGAGCAAGTGTCTTTCTGTTGACCCTCTAACAGCAGGTGAGTATTCATGGAAATATCCCCCTCCTCCTGGACAATAACAAGGAATGTACACAAAGACATGAAAGGTAATGACTGGATTAAACAAGATGATGTCTCGCTTTCCACCTTGCTCTGGAGAGACTAAACACATCCGGATGTGCCTGAACACTATTTATAAAGCGCTGCTCCAATCTCACATGCGGTTGGTAGGACAGAAGGGAAACCTGCCTAACGTTTCCAATGCCATCCGGGCAAACTTGCTTGCTATATCGTGTGGATGTGTAAGATGGTGGCCAGCACTCAGGGGGGATTCACTGCGGACCCCTCATCATTAGGGCGTGTGGAGGTCCCGGAGCCACAAGGGTCCCGCTTCATCTCCCGAGGGAACAACACGCCAGGGTAAGGTCAGTTTCTAGTTTCTAGATGCTGCTGGTCAGTTTCTGCCTGATGGAGATACTGGACACTTCCTATATAATAGAGACACGGCTCTGATAATAGCAAATAGGTACTGGTCTTTAATAGTAATCTAATCTAAGACCTTATCTCTAGGACTAATCTCCCTCCACAACTTAGATCAAGAGGCCACTGCTTGGCTTGAGAAATATGCATTCACTAAATAAATGACCTAGTAATTATCAAACCTAACTTAATCTGATTTTATAGGCAGTGTATCCCACTGACACTCAAAACACTTACAAAGAAAATAAATGGGCTACAGTGAGACTTGTTGCCATTTGTTTTGGATTTCCTTAATTTAAAGAGTTTTTTTATTGCGCAACTATTTATTTGAAAGGGTTAGCAAAGTCTGATCCTCACTATTTCGTAAACGGTTAAGAAGGCAGATTTCATGCTTGTTGAGAGCTCCCTCACATTAAAAACACTCAACAAACATTATCTTCTGACTGATGTGTGTTCAACTGACTACACAACTGTAAGAAGTAATTCAATCTTATTTTAATTTATTGTGTTTTCAGCCAAAGAGTTGTAGATAAATTAAGGGTTGTTGAAGGAAGAGCTATTGGAGACCGTTGAAAAACCCTGGTCTCACCTGAGATAGATGTACTTGATGATTATACCCGGATCTACAGTGGGTTATATAAACGCATGTTTTATCTATTCTGTTGGAGGTTACCTGATGGAATGATAATCAAGCATTTCGAATGTCTATGTAAAACAAGTTGATTTTAAGTAATATTTTGATCTGAGATTAGATTATTTCATAAGTAGATATTAACAATATGTGTTAATTGTAAAAACTAAATGTAAGACGTTGATATGAAAAAGTTATAGCCCAATATATTAGAGATTGTGTACTATTACTTTGTAATATGTACTGCTATACTGTTTCTCTGCGGATATTTGTTTTTGTTATATTTAAAAAAACAATTCAAACTTGATGCATCCATCTAACAAGTGTATTTATGCATGCACTGCCAAAGTAATATCCATACTAATGTTGGCTACTTGTAAAGGCTTTGTTTTACATTCATACAACATATTTCATTTTATTTGACTAATTGCCTATCCTAAATGTTGTACTTATTATAATATTCCTATTTACTGCATGGGACTGTATTTGGTTCCCTCATAATGATGGACACATTCTGTCCATGCATCGGCCTTAAGACTTCAAATTGAACACTTCATTTTAGACGTATGCACACAAAGTGAAACAGTAGTCATCTCGGAGCAACATGTCTGAAGATCAATGATGAAGTGGAGATAGTTTTAAGAACCAGGTATTCTACTGTTCAACCATACCATGAAAATGTCAGTGGCGTGTTATGGGATAGGCAGCAGGGGAATTAGCAATAGACACTCAGGTTTCTCCTGCAATGTTTCATTTTGAAATCCGACGGATGTGATCAGCAAATGTATATATTAATTTGCTTGATTAACAGATTTTTTGAAAGAAGCAAATATATTTGACTTTTTATATATTTAAATATATATTTATATTTTGTACTATCTGATTTATCAGAGTATTTTACCCAAAGTACATACAGTTCACGATTTGGATGGATGGATTTTGGAGGCTGTGGAAAATGTGGTTCGACCACAAAATCGTACCCTCTTTTTCTTTTCAACTGCTCAGCGTTAAATCTTTAGGGGCATGGGGCCCCCCCAATATAATCCGCCCTATGGGAGATCAAATCTTAACTGAATGATGTGTACTCTTCTATGAGCACCTGTGTATGTAGGCATACAGTAAGGATATTTTTACATGTCCAGTTTTTTATATGTAGAGCGGTCATACATCTGATCATTTGATATGTGATGATGCACCGAGAAAGCAAAATCTGAATCAAGAAGTCATCTCCACATCTCAATTGGGATTTTGTGCTCCACACCTGGAAGAGATGGTGATGTTTCACCAAATCTCTTGGTCAATTTATGGCAACGATCCACTGCTACGAACAATTTCGTTACAATCTTCGCCGTCCAGCTTGTTGAGAAATGTCCAAGGCTCTGGCAGCTATAGTGTGCATGTTATTTGCCTTTGTGTTTCCGTGTGTTTGTGCATGTGCTCACACACACAGCAATGATTTAGCCTCTGTACCTACAATTGTACTATTTTCGTTTTTATCCAAAGAGCCTTGCAGTGAGGTCAGCTACATGTTATTAAGGAACGGGTAGGGGTTAAGGGGTATCTTGCTCGAGGATGCCCACGGGTTAGGCTGTGGACATAAGGCTTCAAACCCGGTACCCTGCAGCTTGGAGATGAACAGCCTGACGACTAGTGGTCCTTTCCTGTACCAGAACCATTGGTATATCTACTGGATGATGTGCTGACCCAGGACCAGCAGTGTGGTGTTATGGATCACACGGGATATGGGAAATATGTAATCAAACTATGTTCTCTGTAAATTCTCAGAAGATTTGTGTTTACAGACATTTATTTAGTTTTACATGCATAAGATGCATGTTGATTATTACATATATTCCCTGTACCTCCCCCTCGGAGTACAATATAACAGTATTATTGATACTATAAAGTTGCAATATTCATTCTGGAATCCACACACACACACACACACACACAGCGATACATCCCCATGTGTTTATCTAGCGGTGTGGAGAGGGTCATAGCCTTCAGAATAAAGGATGGATCAATCATGTTGCTCCAGGCATGAGCCGGGAGGCTGTGAGACAAACTGGGGCAGGAGAGGAGGGGGTTAAGGTTGGATCAGGTCTCACTCAAGTCAAGCTGGTTCTACTTAGGAAATCAACCTTAGAACCTGTTGCTGTCTATTCTCTTCCTTTCTAGAGCCTTCCTACTGCTGCTCTCAGTGTCTGTGCTCTAGGTCAGTCAGACAATGTTCTGTGTGTGGGTCCCAAAAACAAAGTGAAAAAGGAATCTTTGAAGTGGTGGAGCATGTTTAAATCGGATCCTTTCATCAAAGCCGCTCGCCCAAAGCCACACAGTGAAATCAACGACATGTCAGCAGAGCAGGAAGGGGCCGGGGTCCCTCATGTATGCCTACAGGTAGACTGCGGACGTTGGGGGATCAGATGCATTACCTTTGAGCTGGGATTGGGATGAACCTCTCCACAGCACTGCACTTCCTAAGAGCCCAACGTCGTCCTTGGTCTCATCAGCACACAGAATTCCACTCCGATTTTAACAAACATTCATGGCTATCGTACAAATGAGTTCCCATTCAAAGAGAACGTGTGGTATTTCTGTCAGGGGTTGCCAAACATGTTTATGCTGTGACCCACCTATTGAAGTACTTTAGGCCCAGGTCCCACAAAGTGGTTTTGTTACGTGAAATAAGCAAAATATTGTCATTGACATGTTAAAAAATAAAGTTGGACGATGAGCATTTAAAATGTGCTGTGGCCCACTCATGGTTTGTGAGCCACAGTTTGAAAACCACTGATGTATTACCGTATATTATCTGTGTTTAAGGAAATGCTGCGGTACCATCACATTGATCACTGAACAGGAGCTTCTGATCGTGGACCTCCAGCAAGCGAGTGGGCAAATGATGACAACATGAATTGAGTGTAATATTTGAACGTGGCACCCTCTGTCTCTCTCTGTCTCCCAGGTCCCACTCCTAGCCCAGCAACACGCAACAGCCATGGGGGGCCCACCTGGGTTCCCTGCCGGCATGCTGTCTCCAGGTGGGGCCCCCCCCTACCTCTCCTCGAGGTTCGACCCCTCTAAGCTACAAGAAGGTAACGATGATCCACTATGCTCAACACACACACACACACACACACACACACACACACACACACACACACACACACACACACACACACACACACACACACACACACACACACACACACACACACACACAGAGAGAGTTTATCCCATGCTCTGTGGTGGGATCTATCTATGATTGATATTGATAAAGTATATATTCTCTTATGTCTAAGAGAATCTATCTAAGAATGAACAACTAATTGGAACACATTGAACCAATTCTCAAATCCCTGCATTGGCTCCCCATGTATGTATTTGATTTGAATGTCTTTAATGCAAACATGGAACAGCAGGGTTCAGCTTTATGCAACACATAGCTGCAATAAACCAACACTCATTAATTCTAAATAAAGGTTAAAAACCTTTTTAATTTCAACTTTGCTTTCCGTTAAACCATCATGCATTTCTAACACATCATTTGATTTGAATGTCTTTAATGCGTTCTTTTCAATCCTGGCTCCATGCCTTGTATGGCTCACTTTAGACCCGGTGGTTAAACGCGTCGATGCGCTCCTCAGTGAGACCCTCTGTGATCCTCGCCCTGCAGGTTTCTCGCCGCCCGCCGCTCGGAGAGGGAAGCCCTCCGACGACTCGTCCAGCGACGCCAAACCGTCCGACGCCATGTCCCCCGACTCCGGGGCCGACAGCCGGCTGGGCTCCCCGGGGCCCCAGTCCATGTCCGTGCCCCCGGGCCACAGGCCGGGCATGCCCCCCCACATGCACAGCCCCCCGCCGGGCATGGGCAACCCCCACATGCCCCCCTTCCTCCCGGGGCCCAACATGGGCCACGTGCCCCCGCAGATGATGTACCCGCCGGACCGCTACCACATGCACATGCCGTTCCCCCCTCGGGGGCCCCCCTTCCCCCCCCGTGGGCACCCCATGGGGCCCGACCGAGGGGGGCCCTTTCGGAACGGAGGGCCCCCAGGGTTCGGGGGCCCTCCGTTTCTCCGGGGGCGCTGGTGAGGGGTGGAGTTAACAGGGGGGGGGGGGGGGTCGGTTAACCACTGTGACCAGTAGTGACAATCCGGGGGGAACAACAACACACACACAGACGGGACACACAAGGACCGCGGTGTGTTTAAGACGACAAGAGGACCTTCTCTCAGCCAAAGACACACTCTTTTGTTTTGTGATTGTTTTCAGGGGTTTTTTCCAACGGCCGAAAGGTTTTTAGTAGCGACGTTGGCTCCCATTGCATCAGAGTGACTGTGGATGTAAATAGTGTACGTGTGTGTAGCCGGTCTTATCGGTTTGTATATTTGAGATTATGTTTATATACCGTAGGGATCCAATTTGTCTGGTCAGGAGAAGGAAATTCAAGAAGAAATGTGTATTTTTGTCATTGTTCATTAAATAAGAACGTATGTAGGGGAAATAATGGTGCACATTTATTATTTAATTCATTTTGGTTATTCCAATCTGTTTTAGTGAAGAACAAATATGGTCATCTTCAACTGATTTCTCATCCCGCCACTAGAGGGCAGAATAGCCCCGCTGTGAACGTGGAAACCAAGCTGAGGTTTTGAACTTCTGAAGTGAAGGACAAAAGGGGAATGTTGAGTTAAAAAAGAAAACAATGGAGGATAATGCTTAACATCGCCCTAACATTTCTTAAAATATTTTTTTTTGGGTGGGTGACTAAATAACGATGTTCTTTTTCTTTTACTCCCATTTAGAAGTATGGTAATCTGTGCTCACATTGATTAAAACCATTATTTACTAATTGCAGAATTTTGTGTTTCTTTGGAACGAGACTTTTTGCACAAAAATGACAATTGCATAAAAAAGATATACAACAAAGTACAACCAAAAAAAAAATTCAAAGACTCCCAAAGTTGGAGATATATTACACTTGATTTAGAGATCAATAATAATTTACGTTCATACGTGAAAGGTAACGTCCAATTTAATCCACTGATTGGCTGAAAGGCAGGGGGGGCGGGGGGAGTTAATTAAGCAGCGTCCTCGAGTCGTCGGCGCTGCTCCCGTCCCTCGTTGCTCCTCCCCCTCCATCGCGCGGCGGCGGAGGATCAACACGCGCATAGTCGGTCTGTCAGGGCACTAGACACAAGCAGCAAATAGGCGGGGAAACACAAGATATACCCTCCGCAGCCACGATACCTCCCGGTACCCATGGACCGACAGCAGCGCGTGAAAGCGGGATTTTAAAGATCCGTGATGGCTGTCGTCTCGCGCCGCAGACCGCGGTGACAGGTACGTGCGAAGAAACCTTTTGATCCACCGGGTCTTAGCGCCGTCTTTTCTTACGCTATTCGATTCGACTTGATTCGTCCAACTTTATAATAAATGAAGCAGAGAGTGGGATACTGTATCTACCATGCAAAGGGTCAGTCAAGTGATTTGTATCGTTTACGCGGAGCTGTGGGGCTGCTGTTCGGTTCGGCCATCATTTATCAGCAATGATTCAGCCGAATTAAATGTCATGTCATTCATGGACGGAGCGATCTTTTTAAGGGGTTAATGTCTGCCCGGTCTCTCCCCAATGCTCCTCCAAAACACCGTTATCGACCCCTGTCTGGGAAAGCATAGCTCACATAATTGACGAGGCACTTATGGCGATATACGGTGGACGGATGACTAGACCTAGGCAGGTGGGTACCAACCTGTGTGCGTACGGACGCCGAGTCAAGGTGTTTGGGAGGGATTATCAGCAGCCAGACCAGCTCATCTCCGGCGTTATTGGGTCCTGGATACTAAATACACATACACGAGTCATAAATGGAGAGGCGTTGGGAGGCGACCAGTGTGGTCTGACACATGTGTGCCTATAGTTCGCTGCTGCTGTGTTTGACACCCAGTTGCAACAAACCCACCATGGGATCGGGTTTGCTCTTCCCGGGGACAGATACCCGCGCCTTCAACTCATACCAGCCCTCCTCTGACCTTGTTATGGTTGCGTTGCTTTACAATGTGTTCTCCTTCATGTATTGGATATTGAGCTGACTAATGTATTGCAATACGATAGCCTGTGTCCAGGTGGCCACATTTGGTCTGTTACGGTCTTTGAGGACTGATGGCACCTGCCCAGGGGGGAGGGGGGCTCGCTATGACTACATCGATTATCTGTGTTATGATGTGCACCTAGATGCGGTGGGGGGGGGGGGGGGTTGAGTACAGTTCTGCTGTCGATATGACTATAGAAGATCTATGTTATGATGTGAGGGATGGGGGGGGGGGGGGCTTTGGCGGACCCTGCCTGTGGGACGTAAGCAGAGATGGCCCTCTGTCTGTCTGTCACACCTCTACCTCTGCTCCATCTGTCAGGCTTTGCTGCTTCTTTTATTAGATTGCGGCTGTCAAATGTGTATATTGTGTGTGTGTACCTCAACCATGTCCTGTATATCTTTATTGTACATCGGCTGACAGTGTTTTACAGTTGAATGGTGGAAAGTGGCCCTTAGGTAATTGTACTTCATTCTATGATACTCAGTCATACTCCTATGCTAATCTTTCTTTTGCAATCATACTTTGCTATAATATGTCAATCTTCCTCTTCCTCTGCATTACTTTGTCATTTGGACTATCTCTGGGGCAGAAGTAGATGATCAAAGGTGGGTTCTCACAAAGATTAGATTAACATACGCTGTGCCAATCTAGCTTTGTGATAACAATCTACCTCTGTTGAACGTCGTCATTGTAATCTCTGCGATCCCAGATGCAGACCATTCTGAGACTGCATGGGCCATACATGAAGGAATGCGTGTGCACACATTCATATGTTAATGTCATGGCTCCTTCGCACAATCCACGACTTTGTTTCACTTTCCCCGTCGTATTTAAAGACCATACGGCCCCGAAATGTGCATAATTCAGCCACTTAGCGAGTGTTTGGAGTGAAGGATTCATGCTGCACATGCTCCATAGCCCATAGTGGTTCATCTCGTGTACAGAGCGGTGCGGAGTAAACAGAACCGACAGCCTACTCCTTGGCCTGCGGCCAGATCCGTACGCACAGCCAGATTACTGTTACACAGTGTACTTTGGAAAGTGTTTTTAAAAGGAAAATCTGCTGGGGGGGGGAGGAGGAGGAGGAGGAGAACAAAAGATCAGCCTCACAGAAAATGAAATGTTCAGAATGATCTGCAACTTTTTCTGTGACCGGTATATCTTGGGGAAAGCCAGTGTCTCACTAATCCCAGTGTAGAGATCAGTGGCTTGTCTGTCCTTTAATCATTCTAAGTGTTTGTCTTATTGTTTATCGATGTAACCGTCGCATGATGCAATATATTTATATATTTATGTATAACGGGAAAGCAGACCGCAATGCAGTCAAAAGTTGGACTTCAATGCAGAAACACTTTCATCTTTACAGACAAAAGAAGGGGAAGGGCCTTAAGGCACATCATTTAAAGTTTAGCTACGATGAGCTGGATTTGAAATGGGCATAATCGTAACAGTACATCTTATTATAAAAGGGAAAATAAGGGGACTAAAATCAAAATGCAGACTTGTACAAGCCTCTGTTAGTCATTCCTCTAGAGTTTTAATGAATTATCCAAAGCAGAAGCTTTTCTTCATCTGGCCATGGGGCTGACCCACGGTAGTAGTTGTGTTTGAAAATGTGTTCTGAAACCACAGCGTGAGGCTTGATTCTGGCACATTGATGCAATATCTGAGATCAATGAGGCCATAGTCTGGTGGCCTTAGCCACAGAGAGCACAGCCAACCTGTAAGCATTCTACGCTAAGATTCCCCACACCTAACCAGTTGCACCGGGTATGAAGGTGACAAGCCAATACATGCCATCTTAATGCCATCCTTTTGTTGCATCACAAGTGTGAGTGTCCAACCAGATGGTTGAAGGATGATCGATCCAGCACCTGCCTTCAGGGGGGCACGGCGCTCATCTATTCAGCGTACATCTGGGTGGACACAAATGTGTGTCTCTGTGTATGGGGGGGGGGGGGGGCTTTAACAAACCGCTTTAGCAGCGATACGTGTTGGGCGTCTTGCTATATTCACTGTAAATCACTTGGGATTAAATTCTCTGCTAAATGGACTTGGCTTCGTCGTCAATTATACTGTTTTAGAAATGCCACCAACCGCTGCCAGCCAGCTACCATAACCCATAAATCGAATCCACTAGGAAAATTGTGTCATTCTGCCGAGTGTCCACAATGGAGGTACTGTATATGGCTGGCATGGGCGATGGGTCAGGGCAACCTTCCCCTTCTTCCATGTGAGGTTAGTAGTAGGCCAGGCGGGCATACGGTAGACAGGCAATCAGAAAGACAGGTAGGTCGGAAAAGGGTTAGCAGACAAGCAGGGAGGAAGACACAGACGGGCTGGTAGGCAGACAGACAGACTGGTAGGCAGACACAGACTGGTAGGCAGAAAGACAGGTGGATAGGCAGACAGAGAGATGCAGATAGGCACATAGACATACAGGTGGGGTAGACAGACAGGTGAGCAGGCAAGCAGACATACATGCAGCTGGGCAGGCAGGCAAGCCACATATCTCAGGATATGCAGGAAGATAGACAGGTGTTTAAATAATGGAGCTGCCCAGGTTCAGGCCTGGTCCATTAATGTTTTTTCTTAAATCCCTCTCCTGCCAAAGCAATTGTTTAATATTTAAATAGATCCCTGTTTGTGGGTTTCTCCCAACTTGGAAAAAAACATTTCTGGTTTGTTTTTTAAATTCAGTATTCAGGCAGACATTTTCCCCCCTCCTTGAGAAGGACCTACATTGTCAGCAAATGTTTGCCTAATTTAGTTTATAACCAATGCAAGCTGTTAGAGTGTAGTTATTAAAATGTTATTCCATAAAAAACAAATATGGTGCCACTGGAACATCGTTAATGCAAAACTGTGTGTGTGTGTGTGTGTGTGTGTGTGTGTGTGTGTGTGTGTGTGTGTGTGTGTGTGTGTGTGTGTGTGTGTGTGTGTGTGTGTGTGTGTGTGTGTGTGTGTGTGTGTGTGTGTGTGTGGCCACTCGTGTTTCCACTGTCTCCCAGTATGGTCCTCTGTGTATCTTGGGTCCCCATGTTGTATCCGTCCACACGTTGCACAGAGTCCCAGCTAATTGCCAAATTCGTCTTGTGCCCCATTAGCCTAGCCCACCACTCTGCTGTAGAACAATAGAGTTATTGTCTGAGAACCCAACACACACCATACGCAGTCAGTCATTGTAATTGGTCCCTCTGACAGAATGTACGCAGGCTAGCCAGGGTATGTCCAGCGTAGGAAGTCGTCCGTGTGTCATTCCAAGATCGTAGGAAGGCTAATAAACTCTGGCCATGTCCACACAAGCTGGCTGAAATGTACACACGCTGTGTTTGTTTGCAACCTTTTCTGCCAATAAAAGCGTTTTCAGCAGCGCTTACAAACACTGGGACAGCCATCCTTCCCTCTTGTTTGATCTAACAAAACGAACCTGGTCTTATTTACCTCCATGGAATGTGAAATATTGAGGTTTTTAAACGTGAGCCTGGCTTCCCTCACCTGTTCCGTGTGTGAAAGGTGAACTGTGACTATGCTGTAGCTGCTTCTTTCTGTGTGCGGTTGGAAGTCTTGCAACGCGGGACAGACATCTAACCCTCGTTTTCTATGGTGGTCAACATTATGAATAGTGCATTAGCAGCCGGGCAGCTGCTACAGCGGTAGTACAGGTCTTTAGACTTGACTTCAAACAAACATTGTATTGTACAGCCGTTGTCTTTCGTTTTCCTGAGACCACAATCTTTTTTCATTACTTTGTAAGCATGAAACTTTATTACGCAAGGGTTAATAGAATTCACCACTTTTGGGTATCGGATGGTATAACCCTGGTTTATGTTCAAATGCTCTATTCTAGAAGAGTAGTATAGGTGTGTTGGTTAATACTAATAGTGGGGTTTAGATAGGCCGATTTGCTCGGTAGCCTACAGGTAGACGCCGGACTGCATAACAACTTGTGCACATCCATAAAAACATAAGCACGCACAGTCGCACACAGGGCTATGTTTTGAATAAATCAACTGAAGAGACTATTGTTATTTAAAGCCCGGTCTACAGATTAACATTCAGGACCAGGAACCCGCCCCTGGGCTGTTCGGAGCCTGGAAGCGAGCATGGAAAGGAATACTGAGGGAACAAAGAGACGTAGCCCGAGCAGACATTTATTGATCGGCGTTTCAAAGTATGTGGGCTGGTGAGGCCCACGCGGTCAGGATCCAGTCGCTGAGACCGCTGTCTCTTCTGTAGGAGGCTTTAGGAAGACTCTGACGATGGCGGCAAGGTATAATAATAATCACAGACTGGGTGCAAACAGGTGACCACGAAGAGCGCCTCAATGTAGGATCCTAATGGGAATACCGAGGGCGAGATGAGTCCAGTAGAGTTCTTTAATATCTGATATCAGTCACTCTGTTGAAACAGATAGTCGTGGTAAAAACAAAATATAAACTTATTTTGAAAGATTTAATCAGCAGAACTTTTTTTCAGTTTGTGTTATCTTTTAACTTTGATCATATCCGCATCCCTAACATCAACATCGTCGTCTTGGCTGGTTTAATTAACCCACCTCCTGGTGCGCACCCGCCGCAGTAAGTATTAATGTGGAGGAACGTGACGTATGAATTCCATCATCAGAACTTATTTAGGCGTAAAAAAAAAAAATGGATAGGTAGGGAATTTATTTTATTTTTTTATTTTATTTTTTCCAGCGGCAGCGAATGATAGGTAGGTTGTTTTCATTTAAAATCGAGAAAATTTGCTCATCCTTGTACAGAATGAAGAGGTGCTGTACCAAAACGTAATTAAAGTTTTTTTTTTTTTTAAAGCTCATAAAATAATTTGGGTTGCACATAAATTGACGGGGTCGGTCGGAAACCGGAACCAAACAAAAAATAATGATTTAGGCCTTATCTCCAAATTATGCTTGTTCGTCCCCCCCCCCCCGTCCCCCCCCCCCCCCCAGACTCATGACCCTCTGTGACGGCGATCCCGCAGGGGGGTGGTAGGGGGAGAGCTTGTGGGCTCCTCTTGGCTGATAAGAGGCTGAGGTTGGCAGGGAGAACACAGTAAGCGTCTCTAAACTGCTGCTGCAATGAATCACCGCGGGGGGCCTGGAGCTTTGGACACCCCACTTCCGTCCCATTCATTTCCAGCCAGAGGAATGCTGAGAATAACTCCCAAACTCGTGGTTCTCAAACTGTTTTTGTCTGAGTATAGGTGGACAAACTTGTGATGTTACTATAGGCTTGATGTGGATTGTAATAGCTCATCAATGACATACTTGGTGGTAAAATAGGGGGCATTTTTTTAAGTTATGATTGTTCCGTTGGATTGCGGCCCATTCATTAATTAAGTTTGTCTTATGGTTTGTTTTTTGTTTTTGGGCCGATTGCCAGTTTCCAACAACTAGCATAACGTTAGCAACTCTCTCAACCACTGCGTGACACACGTCGGCTTCATGTCACTGCTCAATGCAGTGATCTGATCAGTCCACTTTCAAAACTTTATCTGGTAATTATTCTGCAAGGAGTCAACAGTTGAAAGCAGCTTTATCGAACTCCTTTGATCTGACCTAGAATTTTACAGATCCAAATCATCCAAATGAATGGTAGTGTTCAGTAAAAGCAATGGATCTGTGTCGAGTAAATTTTGGTTAAACCCTTAATCAATCTTCCAGTCCCAAAGGGCTTCATCGGCCCACATTTCACCGCACCCGCTAACCCTAAGCCCTGTGAAGGACTTAAAGCAGAAACTCCCCCAGAGGGAAACTTTTACAAGGAACCCAGAAGAGAGATCCATCCTTCCGGTTAGGAGGGCAATTGGAGCCATAACGGGCGGACAATGGTACAAACTGATAAACCGCCACTAAACCAGGGACTCCATTAGTGGACCGTACTATCCTGTCCTCTGCCTGACCCGGCTACAACTCTGTGGGCCACCGCAAGTAATGCCACTGAAGATACCCAAAAAACCTGCTATGATGTAAGCCGCAAGTCTGAAGCAATAGAGAACACGTAAGCTTCCAACCTCTTCATGCTGCTCCTCCTCCTCCTCGTCTTCCTTCTCCTGTGCATTCCGAATGAACTCACCAATTCACTCTCGCGCCTTTGAAGTCTGTCGGGAAGACGAGGAGCTCTGCAGGAGACCACCGCCAGTGCCACCGCCCTGCGCTAATGATCTCCTCCAACCCCCTGGCTTCTGCTCTTTCATCTCTCTGGTGACGGTAGCGGCTTCTTCTATTCAAACTCCTCCTAGCTTGATCGGTGGATGCGGCCTACTGGCCTAGCCTCGTACAGTTTAAAGGCTTGGAGGGCAATGCTGGGATATAATGTTATAGTGTTAAGACTTAAAATGGATTACACTGTTGGAATTGACTAATTGCATATGAGAAGAACAGCAGCTGGGGAAGGGAGAGTTGTTAATGTGGATTTGTGTGTTAATCCAAAAATGTAGCCAATTGTGTTTGCAACAGTGAACACACTTCTAGAACGTAAACAGTTTTTTTTTATTCTGTCTAATTCATTTGTTTAACACTGCTGACCGATTAGCCTACAATCTATTTGATGTAAGTCATGTTCAGGCTCATTTTGATGAACAGCTCTGGTGGCATTGTGTTTTTGTTGCTGCAAATTAAACCAACCGGCAAATGTTATCATCATCTGAATTTTCCGGATGTTTTACCACAGGTGTGACTGTGCGTTGTTTTGGGCCTATTGTTGTTTTATTTGCGGAGCAGAAGATGTACAGCGTCTCGTGTTGCAGCGTGGTTTGCGCTGACCTTGTCACCTCTGAGGCTGGGGCTAGGTTTTATTGTGTTTGCCTGACGAGGAAGACAAACACACTGTGTTTAATGTCAGTCCTGTCATTTCCATGCCGAGCCTGCTCATGCAGAACAAGCCTTATACACGGGGTGACCTTGCTGTACCTTCCACCGCAGACTCTGTCTTGACATTTGTAGCCCCTCACAACACTACTACACCAGGTCAGGAAATCTAGGCATGCATAAATTAAGGAAATACTTGGCTTGTTATTAAGAAATATCAACCAAAGTCTGCAGGAACTGTTTGACTCAAGGCAGTTGAATAAAGGCAAAATATGCCCAGAAAATACAGTCAAGTAAATGCTTCATCGTCAGAGCATACTGTATGCAAACGAGAACCTACCTTGTCAACATTTCTAAAAACTTTTGCTTGCAGCACACGCGTTTGTAGTGACTCCGGTGTTGATTTTGGGATTTGATTGTCCCTGGCTTTACTTGTTATTCTCTTTGGATAAATGCCCCGGGCTAAATGTTAATATAAAACCTAATATAAGGTTTTATATTAATTAAATTATTTATATCACTAATTATTGTTAAGAGTCTTGCTCTGAGCCGCGCAGGCATAATGTTTTACTGATGGTTAATTGATCAGATGCTTTTATCCAGTGAATTCATACAATGACACTACGGAGCCGGTACGAGTTACGCGTTTTTTAACCGCAGAATTCCGACGGGTAGTCTGTGGTCATTGGGATCGAACCCAGTCTTTTCACTGGGATTTTGACTTGGAGTCGAACACCCTTACCCCTAATATTGAATGATATCAAATCAGTCAACACAGCAGCCCTCCCTCTTCAGCGAGTTATCTGTGCCTGCAGGCAATTCGCTGTAATGGTAATTTGTTGCGACGTCACTGTAAAAGGCATCTCTATGTGGATACTAGTTAAACTGTAGGCTCAGCTGTCAATATGTCGCCATGGAGATATTGACCGACCTGTCAATGTGTTGAATGGGTGCATGAAGACCTTTTTTTGTCTTTTTTGTTTTTTGTAATGGGCAAACTTTGCATGCACAATTTTTGCGTTCATTTTTATATGCTTGTTGTTGTTGGAGCAGATTGGTTTTAGATCTTCATCTGTGCTCAGTAAGTGGGGCCAATAAGAGTAAGGGTTAGGCTCTCTTTATCTACCATAGGGCTACCGTGTACTATTAGTAATTTAGCCTACACTTATCCCATGTCTCATAATGAGTTCAGATGCATGTCATCTCGGATCGAACTCGGTTCCTTTTAGGAAGGGAATTGGACACCCGCTATCCTGTGACGGTTGTGTTTGCAGTTTGTTAAGAAGGATGGAACTCAGCTCTCGGTCTTATCAAGCTAGCTGATGATAGCTTATTTGGTTTCTGTTCAACATGGAATTCCAGTTTTATCTCGGCTCACAACAATGTGCTAAAACATTTTTTACATAAATATTGACTATCCTAGTTGGTCTGCCAATGTAAACAATGGTTAAGTACATCTCTTTGGATTGTTTGTTTTTATGTGTATGGGAAATTTGTACTGAATATGATATATTTGTAGACAAACACAAGGATACAATGATATATTTTCAATCCAGTGTCGTGTGGCCTATATTCTCTCAGATGTGTCTTTTTTTTTTCCTGGGAAAACGTTGAACACAAATTCTCATCCAGTCTGTGTATGGACGGACGGATGTCAGAGCCCCAAGCTGGTGGGAGGCAGATAGTTTTAGGAAGATTCATGGGAAATTGGATCCCCCATATCCAGGAGAGATGCTCTGGCTCATTAGTGGGGTGACCTTTTCAGCCTGGTCTGCATGCGGAGGTCACTGCTCTGCCTTGAACGGAGAAAGGCAGAGGCATTTAGATCCACCACACAGCTGAGGGCATGCGGGTTTAGACCGAGCAATCACACCGTCTAGACACACCAATATCTGCACTTGTCTCTCAGAGGGGCTAGCTCTACTACGCCTGTCGTTCTCGGTCTCTCTGTCTCTTTGTCAGTGTCTTCTCTTGTCTGTTTATCTATGTTTCTTCCCCCTCTCTCACTATGACTACTTAGTCATTCAGCAGATGCTTTTCTCCAAGTACCTTTCAATTCATTTTTTGTGATGCATGTCATTTGTCCACACTAGGACCTCTTTCTCAAAGATACCTACTGATGCCTCGCGTCTGCACATGATGCCTCACGTCAGGGTTTGAAGTCGAAGCCAGATCCTTTCGAACATTGACCAATCTTTGATCTGTCTCTCTACCTCTTACTCTTGGTCTCTCTGCCTCTGGCTGTCCTGCTGCATCTACCGCGGTCTTGATTTTGCCCCCCACGACATCACCGCCGCCATGACAACGACACTCACAGCCTCTGGTTCCTTCACAAGTCTATTTTAGACCCGGGTCTGTGCACTCTTAATTATCGTTTCACTCAACAATAAAGGCGCTATCTTAGCTCACATCTTAACAAAGTGGATAAATAATGGTTTACTTCTGAGTATGTTGATCTGCTTTTCACAATACCCGTACCAGAAATAGAAATCCTGGAAAATAATAATACATTTTTAAATTGACAGAAATTATACATACAGTATATTTCCTAGATATTTAACAATAAAACAATAAATAAACAAAAGTAAAAAACAATCATGTCAAAGAAAGTTACAACTGTTTTAAAAGCATACCATTGTTAAAGTGCATATAGTGTGCAGAGAGTCAATTTTGAATAGGTGCATTTAAGTGAAAAATAGAATTAGTTATTTCTTCACAATTTCCAACCATCCAAGGAGGAAGTATGTTGTTTATTTAAGTGTACCGTTCACTATTTAACGTCCTGACATCAAAACTTGGACGGCTGTAGTCAGAGTTTTTCACCAATGTCCTCTTCTTATTTTTCTTCCTGACCCAGTGATTTGTGAGAGGTGAGGAGACGAGGATACAGCAGAATAGGTTACAGGACAAAGGGAAGGACGGGAGAGGTCAAAGGAGGGCTCAATAGTGGAAGAGGTTACAAGGTGGTGTGAATATGATGCTATCTCAAGATGGGGGAGGCGGGTAAGGAGATGGGTGGTGTGTGTGTGTGTGTGTGTGTGTGTGTGTGTGTGGGGGGGGGGGGGGGGGGGGGGGGGTACAATTAAAGTACTGGGGGGAAGGGACACATTCCTTTTTGGCTGTTCGTTTGCAGTTTTAAGGGTGTGTTTGTCAGGCGGGGGGTGGGGTGGGGTCCAGGGGAGTGAGGAAAGGAGGAGGGTTTTAACAAACACACCCCCCACCTCCTCTTCGCCACACACACACACAAACACACACTCTCACTCCCTGAGCCCATCCCCTGCAAACAGGACTCACTCCTTTTTGAGCACCGGGAAGAGGGCCACATCCATACTTTTATCAGGGTTAGTCTCTTCTGGGCGCTCATTGAATTGTCTCCGGGCTTGCAGGGATGTTGTTTTATGGACTTCCTCTATACCTTGATTTCTTCCTGAAAGGCGAGAGGACACTTCTTCTAGGATCAGCCAAACCGCCTCCAACCCTCCTTCTCTCCTCTCCTCAGGTAAGGCTGTTGTGTTTGCTGCTCTTTGGTTTCCCTCTCCTTTTTTTGGGGGGGGGGGAAACCAGAGACAAATGGCTTAGGGGCTAGATTGGCCTTTTGTGCAGTTACAGGAGGTGTTGAAACGAGAGCAGTTGTGGCCATTGCTGACATTTGTTCTGGGGTTTTGAGAGGGAAACTGGGCAGTAAAGCAGTGTGTTTCTGTGAATGATTGAGGCAGAGTCAAAAGTCACCTTGTTCCTCTAGTGGTGGATTGGTTGTGGAGACTTTGGGAATGCTTACAGCTGCAGGTAGGAATCCAAACTAAACATGTGCAAAACGAGTGCTATGAAGTTTTGAATGAGTAGTTATCATACAGGTGTGTCTCCCTCCGTTGTTTGGTTTATTATTTGGGTCGGCTTAGCTCAGGAGGTAGAGCAGTTGTCTAGTAACCGAAAGGTTGCTAGATTGCTCGAGTGTTGATGTGTCCCTGAGCAAGACACTTAAGCCTAACTGCTCCTGACGAGCCGGCTGACTCTTGCATGGTTGACTCTGCCGTCTATGTGTGTATTAACCGATGTAATTCGCTTTGGATAAAAGCGTCAGCTAATTGTAATTGTATTCAAACGAGACGCCAAGAAACTGAGCAGTGTGCACGTTTACCTATCAACTTCCTGTTGTCTGCCGCTCTATTTTTAGATTTATTTTTTTAAGATGAGTGTCTTTTTGTTCTGGGTGGGTGTTAGGGCTATTGACGTAGCTACCTGTAGCCCTCTCTTTAGGACAGCCTTCTACCTACGTCTGCCGGCGAGGGGGCTTGTGCGTAGGCTAACGTACACTCTGTAAACCATTCAACGGTGGAGTCGAGACAATGTGCCCCCAGTCAGACGTGGGATCACAAAGCCGGGCTGTGCTGCCAGTGGTCGGTTGGTGGGTTGGTGACAGTGTGAGCCGCAGATGATGAATTGCAAATAATAAGGGAGGCAGAGCTGGTCAAAGTCAAGGAGAGCTCCCCGTCGTGCGTCAACGGGGGGGGGGGGGGGGGGGGGGGGGGGTTGGGGGGGAAGGGGATGGGGGGGGTGTGTGAGTCGGTTTAAAATCAGTTCTTTGTGTGGATGGCCCACTGGGACGCGATGGGCGAGAAGTGGTCATCTGGTGGAGTCATAGTTATGGAAATGATGGCACGCCTGGGGAATTAGAAGGGGGGGGGGGGGGGGGGCTGTGGTTCAGCTTGCCCTGACTCTGGGGGGGCTCCCATGTGTTTACCGCGAAGCTAAGCATCTGTTGCGAAACATATGGATTTGTTTGAGTTTTAAACACATCATTATTGTTTCTTTATGGACTAACAAATTATATTCAGTCTGACTTTAAATATATATATTATTATTTTTTTGGCGATGCAGTATGGTGATAAAGGGTTGCAAGGTATTGCATGTTTATACAGATGGATAAATAATATATAAAAACTACAGTTTTCCGTCCCTGGCGCCTCATTTAAATGAGCTGTTCAGGTGATAAAATCTCTTGTATAAAAGTGGAGAAATGGGCATAGCTGCAGAGTTGGCAGAAAAATAGCCCGCTTTATTATGCTACAATCAGACGTTACACTCCTTTTGGTTTGAATTTACAACATTTAACCTCCAAATGAACCAGTTTTAACGTGCCATAACCTTTCCTCATGCATGCATACATACTGGGCTAATGACAATGGTGGTGAATTTTATTTTATAGGGCGGTTTTATTTGATGCAGTATTTACATTTGTAAAACGGGATTGATGCTTTCTATAGCAGCCCAAATATAAACAAGGTATGTCTAACAATGAATAAACCTATCATGTTGCTGTTATGTAAAGTTACTGTAACACCATCTTAAACATACCCTCTCAACCCCATTTATATGCATCATGTTTCTCTCTTACCATCCCTTAGAAAATTTCTGAAAAAGTTGTATCATTGTTGGTGTCATCATTCAGCCTTGAAGTCGTTACCCACTATGTTTTTTTTTCCTTCTCATATTGTGATAAAAGAGTTGATTCTTAGTCACAGTGACTTTCTGCAACCCTAGACCAAGAATATGTATCTGTGAAAAGAGGGTTTGTGTTAAAAAAAATTCCCGGTGTTCTGTCGGCATGTCTGTACACATGCAAGCAACATGATATTTGTTCTGATTAGGTTTCTTGTTTTTCCTTAAGGCTCCTCATACCAAGGATGCTACAGATATGCAGATTCCAAGCATGTTCCCAACAGTAGGCTAGTTTGGCCTACCGACCCCATGGCAATGCATGGCTGACCGTCAAGACCAGTCATGTAGCGAGTACTGCAGAAGTCGGCCCTAACCTTTAACACGTCTCCCAGTAGTGGCTAGGAAGCCTGAGACAAACTCGTTAGTTTATTTGTGTTTTTCTCCAGTCTGAATCCTCAAAAAAATTATTTGGAGTCGCCGTGTCCCGACGTGCCTTCTGTGTGCCCAACAGACCGGCGGGGACGGTGCGTGCCGATTGGTCGCGGGCTGCACAGCCCGTCTCTGAATATTTTGGATTGGTGTGTGTGATCACGCATGATGGATGCTGGTGCCTTTAGCCGACCCTGCTCCGTTTGTTTTTTAGCTGCTGGCCAACAGCTGGCTCTGTGATTCTTCCATTAGCAGTTTGCTTGGTTCCCCAGGATCACATCTAAGACCGCAGGCAGGCCACACTTCATGTAGTTCATGTAGTACACGTAACGAGGAAACGTTATGTATTATACTACTATCTAAATCAAATCTATTCTTTGTGTCTTTTCGTCAGAATTTTTGTCCGCTGGTTAAAGCCTGTGAACCGAAACGCTGGGCGTGGATTATACATCTCTATGACTGCTGTTTCTTCATGACACTGACCCAATAGCGCGCCTTTAAAGCCTGCAGTCGGCTTATGTCTACATGTCTGTAATACTGTAACCTCATTGTCCATAGCGCTGTTTTTTTATGGAAACACTGCCTTCATGAACAACGCATGTTGTGTGTGTGTGTGTGTGTGTGTGTGTGGCTGGCTGGTTTGGTGGGAGTCTGTGCTGTAGAAATAACAATTGTTTGCATGCTGTAGACATCCCAGGCGTGTTTGTGTATTGTAACGTGTGGGTGCAGTAGAAACCACCAGCCTGTCATATAGACTATGATCTGGGAGGATGAAGCGTCAGACATCTCAAGCTGGCTTTGTGTAGCGAAGTGTGCTTGGTCTGAGCTTGTTCTGCTTGGCTGCACAAGGCATTGGGGCGGGGGGGGGGGGGGCTAGGTAGTTAGGTAGGGGGTCAGGTCGGCCACTCAAACACTGCCCCCGTTGATGTATCCCTTTCAACAGCCTTTATCCAAAGGTATAGCTGAGACATGCCCATACCCCTCAATTGATACCTTATAGCCTGGCGAAAAGACACGCCCTGGAGGGAAAAGAATGATTTAGGAGTTGGAGGAACCACTCTTGCTTCTGCGAGCCAGGTTGAGGTTATTTAGGTGTGTGCACATCTTTCTTTCCACATGCGGTTGAAACCCTGTGGATCATCTCTACTCTGCCGTCGTGAATACTTTATGCAGAGCCCCCCTCCAAGTGAGGCCCTTTTACAAGAGGGCAGGGAACCCATCCTGATCTATCAATATTGTAGCGGGAGATTGTGAAGATAACAGAGCTTGGTGTGTGTGTGTGTGTGTGTGTGTGTGTGTGTGTGTGTGTGTGTGTGTGTGTGTGTGTGTGTGTGTGTGTGTGTGTGTGTGTGTGTGTGTGTGTGTGTGTGTGTGTGTGTGTGTGTGTGTGTGTGTTGGAGGCGGGAGTTGATTGTGGATCTTTAGAGGGTGTTGAAGGCAAAGTTACCTTGACGTATCCTGCCCTCTGTGACTTGAGAACCAGTTAAATGAGATCTGGCTCGCTCTGCTATTTTCTAAATTAAGAGGGTTCTGTAGTGAAACATTGCAGCCTGCAACATCAAGTCTGGCTCTGCGAGAAAATACCACGGAACTCAACTGTAAAAAAGAGAAAAAGTGTTGAAGCTGTACTCTCTTATATTATAAAATAGTCAGGCATTACTGGTCTCCGTGAAGTCGGCACATTGCTTCTCCTGGGCAGGAAACAGAGCCCCACAGTCCTGTAATCAGGGTTTTCCTGGCGGTGTGTCCTGGGCCCTGAATGGCCATGGAGGACTATCCTGGCCTGATTGCCAGGTGAATGGTCTTGCCCACCGGGGGGGGTCTTGGCCTTTAGTGTTAGGACATCAACTCCAATTCACTGCCGTTGAACATTTCCATTGGCATGCTAATGCTAGCTCACTAGCATAATTAAGAGAGTTTCGATCGCTTGGTGGAGCGTTGTAAACCCTTCAACTTGGTATGAATAAAAAATAAATGCTACCATTTATTCAGCTAACGGCCTCTAATGTAAGCCTATTTCTATTCCACTAAACTGTTGTCATTAACAAGTGAGATTATATAAAATCCCAAACAGTTTGGTGGATGTAAACAACAGGGACTTAAGTTGGCACCATGCTGTTTTAGTTTCCTTAATAAACATAACAGTAGAAGGATTAAGAAGGATACAAATCTGAATGATAATGCTGGTAGGCTTTCCTTTGGAGATCTTTTTACTGTTGCCCATAAAATCGCTCAGATTTTAGTTGCCAATGTGCCACAGAAAACCTCTGTGGCACCCTTGTGGACCCTTTTGCATTTAGGATCAGACATTGTGCATAAGATAAGATGAAATGACAGATTTTTAGTCAGACACCAAAGTGTGTGTGTGTGTGTGTGTGTGTGTGTGTGTGTGTGTGTGTGTGTGTGTGTGTGTGTGTGTGTGTGTGTGTGTGTGTGTGTGTGTGTGTGTGTGTGTGTGTGTGTGTGTGTGTGTGTGTGTGTGTGCACTGTGCCATCCCATCCCATTCAGTCTGGAATTTGAAGCATGTAAATGCAGCATAGAGGGATGACTTTTAGTGGTGTTGGTGTCAGACTAGACCTTTCCTCTTGTCAGGGTTGGTCTCCCAGACTGTGAGAAGGTCATCTCTGGTCTAGCTCTTTGTTTAGAGGAGCTGTAGACGAAGCCGGGAGGAGGACACTCGCAAGGGGAATTACTTTCCCCCAATGGATGCCATGGTTTCTTTGCTTATATTTGTTCATGTCTTTCTTCATGGCCGTTTTCTATTGTAGTACAACAATTTTTAGAATGCAAATTATGGTGATTAGATGTGAGCTCTATTCATCCCTGAGGACAATTGAGGCACAACAGCACTCCATATCTGAACAAAACACGAAAAATATACATTTTAAGCAAGCGAACGGATAGCAATAAACCCCGAAGCATACCACAGAAAGGCTGGTAGCTGTTTTGGGAACACACATATGGCATAACAAGCCAGCTAACTTGAAAGGTTTGGGTGGGTTTTTCGTAGCCTAAAGGGAGACGTGTCAACCTATTGCTGTTGGTAAATACACGTTTTCTAAAGCCGGAGCCAGCTGCTGACACTGGGACGAGTCGCCACATGTCCAATGACCTGTTGGCTGTCCCCCATTGAGGAGCCTTTCACACACCACGTTTTAACCGCCCGAGTTAACACTAGTAAAACACGCCGCTCACATTAGCATGCCAAAGGTGGTGGACGTTTTGGTATCAAACACGCTAGGATAATGGCTAGCTCAGGGTAACCACGGTTACCCGGTAGCCATGCCAGTGGAAATAAAGCGCCCGCACCACTGGGAGGGCCGGGTCTCCAGAATTGAAGCGTTAAATTTGGCATTGTAGCGCTAGAATGCGCTTTTTGGACTCCACTCCTCGACTCCATGTGCATTTAAGACGCGAGGAAGAAAGCCAAGGGGGACTTTTTTGATGGTCGTAATAACAAAACCAACCATCATTCATCTTGGGAACAGATGATAGGAGAGGCCGGGATTGTGGTGTTAAGGGGGGCGGCGTTTGTGGTTGAAAGAGAAGCGGGGAGAAAAAAAACCCCATCTTTGATCACATGTTCATCAGCAAAATTGCTTTGGTGGGGAGTCGAACCCGCGTCTTCAAAGGTGATGGAGCCAGCCCTACTATTAGTCTGTTGACAACGTAATGGGCCTCTAGTTGTGGCCGGACCACGATGCTCTCAGACAGGATTGTCCTGAGCGTTCCTTTCATCTGGATAAACCCTCATTGCAGGGGGACATATCCTCTTTCTGTTCACACAGACACACATAGGACGACGTGTACAGACCTATTTGCATCACGCTTTTTTGCTTCTTTATAGCAAATGGCGACAGCAGATCTAAACAAAACTTTGTTCTAAACTTTGTCAAAGTCCTTTTTCGATTTATAAACCAAAGAAAATCAATTGAAGGATGTCATGTACTCATCATTACCTGCCACCTCTTACATTAGAATCGAATACTGCTGTCATCATCTTGGCATGAATTGACAGATATCTTGGCACTCATTCACAAGGAAAATATATTTATGTGTTCTTGTGTTATTTATGTGTTATTTAAGTGTTATTGGCTCGTAATCTGTGTTAATGTGTGAAAATATTTCACAAAAAGCCATAGGGGGCGGGAATTTGAGGATGGCACAGCTGGTGGAAAAATGTCATGAAAAATCATAAAACAAATTGTACACAGGAGGAAAGTTTCCAGCATTTCATCCCTGAAGATGTCAGTCATCCTCAGTTAATCTGGGATCTCTTTCTCATTGTGGGCATAAGAAAGGATATCAAAAGGATCTGGATGGATGAAAACTGGCACTGACTTCAATCAAACGCCAAACACACCTGTGTTTTTATTTCCCGCGTGTGGTGATCAGGTTACCGGAGTATTGTGTTGGAGCCTGCAACTTGTTGTCCCCAAACATTCCTTCCTATCAGCGCAAGCTTTAGCCTTCGTGACAGGAATGTGTTTGCATGTTTGCACGACTCTCTGCAATAACAAACAAACTGTAACATTGACTATAACTCCTAGTTTCTCCTGTTTTTTGGCCTGTTTTTATATAAAATGGGATGCATAGATGCAGCCGTTTGCCTCCAAGGTGATTCCTGCCGTCATTGAGTCCTCTACAGTAAAATACCCCTTCCTTGTGGTCTCTGCTGCAGGGCAAAAATGTAATTTTCTCCAAAGCTTGAAGTGCAGTGACAGCTTCTTCCTCTGGGCTTTGGTGTGCACCGGCGTTCAGGAAGCAGAGGTTGGTGGAGGTGGCTGGGGGGGGGTAGGGGTGTACCTGCCCCGCGACCTCTGTCCCAACAGGCCCAGGTATTTGTCAAATTTCAGCCCGGCTTTCAAGTGGTCTTTAATGACAAAGGGCGCTGTAAATCTTCCGGTGGCATGCTGCTTCAGGGATGCGCCAATCCAAGCTCTGGAATGGGAGGGGTTCAGCATGTGGACATTTTGTGTTCACTGCCACACGGGTCAAATATCAAAGAAGTCCCTGAGAGCAGCATCAAGCACTACTCACGCTCGCTGACATTTCTTTGTAGTAGTTTGTTACTCGGAGAACACAGGAGCTACTACAGTGGTTTAGTTCTAAAAGAACCAACAGGAACCACACTGGTTTGTTTCTCAGACAACATATAGGAACTACTGTGGTTTGTTTATCAGAGAACACAAGGGGTACTACAGTGTTTTGTTTCTTGGAGAACACAGGCACTGCGTCTGTAACGTCTTTTGTCCTGAAGCCCTCTCTTATCCTCTAATCTTATCTCTTCCATTGGTAGTGGGGGGATTACACAGTAGCGAGGGACCCAACATAAATTAACAGATTCACTAAACTCGCCAAGACAGATGGCTAGTTGTCATCAGGATAGGGTGGTCAGTTGGGTGTTCGATTCCGTCCTGAAATAATGTCCGCAGTCTACCTGTAGGCATCGCCCTTACCTCTACCAGGTATCTGAAGTCAGTTGGGATTAAGGCGTCTGCTGAAGCTGAATTACCAAATCCTTCACAAATAGTAAGCAGAACAGATGGCTCGTAGTTGTGTATGTCTAAGTTTGCCTATCTGGTGCCGAGCCCTGGAGCCCAGTGTTGTTGCTCTGTCTCACAGTAAACCCATTGTTCCTCTCGGCTCCGTGGGTGGCCGGGAGCGCGCTGGCCATATATTTAATCAAGGATCTGGAGGAGATCTGTGTGTGTGATATTTGCACTTGTTAAGTGCGTTTTCCACAAAGGTTCTTCAGGCCCATTGGTTGCTATGCATTCCTGTGGGGTCACCTGTCCTAAGTTTCCTGTTACCTAGCACATACACACCTGCTTTTTCACTGGAGGTCCTAACCCTTCTTTAAGGGATCCGGCGTGACGAAGCAGGGTTAAAAGGGAAATTGTGGAGCTGGTTCCCGGGGGAATGGATCGGAGAGTAGAGAGTACTGTTTAAGGGCCTTCTTAATGCAGGGTAGTTAAGGAGTTGTTCTGTTTACATTAAAGCAGAGAAGGCTCTGGGGCCGAAACCCCATAATCAACAGTCTACCTGTAGGCCTCTTCACACCTACCTGCTCCGTTATGACCTGATGTGTTGGCTTGGTGGCTCACAACATGGATAAAAATGCTGCATTTTAGCCCTCTCTTCACCCAGTTTCCTGCCCACCTTCACTGTCCTGTCCATAAAAAGGCAAAAATGGCCGAAAAATATATTGCATCAGATTAATTATGTTATCAGCTTCAATGTCACCCAACGACTCTCAAGCAGCTAGTGGTTGATGGACACAAGTGTGTAACCGTGTGTATGTGTGCATGCCAAAAAGGCAGGCGTGGGAGGCCTGAAGTGGAAAGCGCAGTGACGGACTGGTAAAGGCAGCAGGACGGTGAGAACACTGCAGCATTGAAAAGCTTTGGACCGCAAAACTGCAACCACCGCGCCTCTGAGATCTGCCAAATTCAATATCCCATCTGATCACAACATGCTGCCTCACTGCAGACTCTACTCCACCCACCCCACCTTTACCCCCTCTCCCCCTCTCTGCTCGGGTCCTTCTGTGGCCTTTCTTATCGCACATTTTTACATTCAAGAGCAATTTGATCGATTTTATTTTATACTTGGACTTGCCATCGCTCCTTAAAGTGAACCCAAAACCGTTTCAAATGTGGTAACGTGCCCTACTATGATTGTAGGCATAGTAATGTATGCTATTTTGTCACTGGTATTAAACTGCGAATGTAATATAGAGAGAACAAGAACAATTCTTTGGCAGTCTCTGGCCACCACTTTGTAAGTGCTCCACCTTGGTGGAGGCCCTTCAACATCACGGAGAGAACAACGCCAACGCTGTTCTCTGTGATGTTGAAGGGCCTCCACCAAGGCACTTCGCTGTCTTGACCGAGGCCCCCCGGCGCGAGGTGTGCGGAGCCCTGTACAAGCCCCGCTTTATTTTGATGTCAGCTTTTAAGTACTATACTTTACCACAACGTCGGCTTGGGTTGAAGCCCCCCCCCCCCCCCCGTCCTTTGAGACCCTCGGCCAAAAATGCTCTTACAATTTAGGCCTTAGAAGGGGATACTCTTACAACTACATTTTTTACTATTTTTATTATCAGGGCCATGTGTTTCTTGTTCTATGTAGATTAAATTTGCCATGTCATGATAATATTTTGCTTTAAAGTCAGATTTTCAAGTGAATACTCTGATTCACAGTCACATGATGTTTTTGTTATGCAATAGATAAGATGCATTTTGTTATGCATGGATAATCTCCATCAGAGATCGTTTTCTATTTCAATAAGTCATTGAGCATACATGTGATCTCGACTTACCCCCTTAAAGGCAGCACATTAACATGACCCACCCTCTAAACGTAGTGAAGTGAAGTCATGACGGAAAGGCCTGGGATCATCATCTACAGTCCGGTTTGGTTCAGCACTGAGCCTGCTGCTGTTAGCACGTGGTTAGCGCTTCTGTGAGTGTCCCTCATAGGGGTTCCACTCTGAGGTTGTTACAATGCATTAGCATCACTGCGGCTTCCCCCTCCTGTTGGCGTCTGTCCTGACTCTTCCTCTATCTCACTCCATCTCCCTCTCCCTCTCCCTCTCTCTCACTCCATCTCCCTCCTCTCTCTCCATCTCTTCGTCTCCCTCCATCTCCCCGAGTCTCTCTCTGTTTCCCTAACGGAGGATGGATGGAGACAGTGTGAGTCTGCAGTGGGGGTGGGGGTGGTGGTGGTGGTGGTGGGGGTGAGTGAGTGGGTGGGTGTGGGACCCTACCAAACTCAGACGTCACTGAGATTATGCTGTGCTGTGCAGTACTTGTAGAGAGGGGGAGGGAGAGAGGGAGAGGGAGGGAGGGAGAGGGGGGTAAGTGTGAGGGAGACGCAGTGAAGCATAGAGCTGGCAACACATGAAGCAGAAGGACTTTAAGGGGAGAGAGGGATGGTGATAAAGATGGAGAGATGGGGATGGAGGAGAGATGCGGTGAGAGGGCGGGAGAGACGACGCAGTGATGGTTGAAGGGAGGAGCGGGAGGTAGAAAGTGTGTGTGGGGGGGGGGGGGGGCACAAACGCACCAGACAGGAAAACGGGGTCAAGTCCAGTTTACGCAACGCCCCAACTCTCAGTACGCTGCAGCACATGCAACAACAGGCCCGGGGGACACACACACACACACACACACACACACACACACACACACACACACACACACACACACACACACACACACACACACACACACACACACACACACACACACACACACACACACACACACACACACACACACACACACCCCCCCCCCCCCCCCCCCCCCCCCAGGGCAGTTGACCCAAAGGGACGTCTACAACAACACAGCTGTGGGCTGAATCTTCCGGTCGTAAACCAACCCAAACCTCTAGCCCACTGACCATCCCCTCCAGGCTCCACCAGCCCTGGGGTGGGTACATCCAGTCCTTACCGGCCCATATGTCAGACGCTTTGCCCACTCCATACCCCAAGGGGGTACTCCAGGGAGTACCCCCTTATTATTGGAACTTAGGCCCAATCCCATTTCTACCCCTTACCCCTCCCCCTTGTTTTGAAGGGGTAAGGGGAAGGGGTAAGGGGTAGAAATGGGATTGGGCCTAAGGCCCAATCCCATTTCTACCCCTTACCTTATGCCTTCCCCTTACCCCTTCACAACAAGGGGGAGGGGTAAGGGGAAGGGGTAAGGGGTAGAAATGGGATTGGGCCTTATTCACCTGAGGTGTTGCTTTCCCACCTACTCTCAGTCCTGACCTCAGCCACAACACACCCAATGCACTTCTTAACAATCTCAAACATTCAACCTCAAATTAAGGGCCTCTAACCTGATGCCCAAACATAACCGCACGATAGCCAAGCTTCACCATCCCTTACCTAAACCATTTCTAACTGAATTGAGCCATCCCAGCCGTCCCGATCTAATCCACCGTCCATCCTCTCTGCCTGTTCCACAATGCTTCATGGGAAAGATTGACGCCGAATGCTGCAACGGTGAACCCCAGACGCAAGAGAAGAATCCTGGGAGCAGTGTGTACATTAACTGATTATGCAACGCTAACAGTCCAACCCCGATCCATAGGGGCCCGGAGGGACCCCCCCCGTAGGGACTCGCTCGCTCGCCATGACGGTTGGCAGACAGCCCTGCATGCGATCAAAGTCAAATGGACCGTAACAACTAATAAGTAATAGCTTATAATTGTGGGTCTCTTTTGTCCTGAGGGCCTCAATCAACCCGTGTGTTGGCCCCTGGTTTCCGGTGCCCCCGGGGTTAGTCCAGGGGGTCCGTCTGTCCTTCCCTTGCCGCCAACAACAGCGGCGTCCCCCGGCGTGGGACCCTGTGATGTTTTCCTCCGCTCTGCATACCTTGTGCTCACTCATGCTTCAAGTTCTCTTGTCACTGTAGTTTCTGTCACACAGTCCTCTCCGGTGCCCTCCCGCCCTCCCCTCGCTTCCTCCCCCGTTCCCGCTGAATATTGAGAGGCGGGGGGGCGCGGTACAAGTCTCTCCTCTCTGCTGAGGGGAGTAGGGAGTGTCATGTGATGCGGAGAAGCCCCGCGCAGAAGGATGGCGGTAAAGCGGTTGGTTAGTGTAGGCGGGCTCTGGATATAGAGCACAGGGGTCGGTGTGGAGAACCACAGGGACTTTCCTCCTCATCTCTTCTGGCACGTTGCTGGGAAGGATCCTGGGTCATGCATTTATTATTGACTGCTTTATCTGCCCCTCAGTGGATGGGTGTATTTTTGTCTGTATGAGCCAAACTGGCAGTGAGAATCTCATGCGCATCTCGTCTCGGCCCATGCTGTTGTTCTAGTTGACAGGATGTACCCATCGACCAGCTGTGGTTGACTGTGTCCGTAACGGTCTGTGATTGAATTATATAACCCGGTGGCATTCATGACTGCTGCCCTTTTGTTTTGTGTCTTGTGTCACAATTACAGATTTGGTTCATAATATTGTGTTCAGTGTGACTTCAATGTAACTACTCTTCAACCTTAACTTTATCCTTCTCTCCTTCTCACTCTTTTCCTAGAGTTCCGTAGGGCTGCCCAGAGAACCGACTGCTTGAAGATCCAGTTTCGTTCACAATGCCTCAGACATCAGTGACATCAAACGGGTAAACGGAGTGCTTTCAATCTTTTGAAGGGATTTTCTGTTGAATGCTGACTGAATGCTGATTAAGATTCCAATTGGTGTGCTTTGGGATATACCCCTGGGGGAAATGGTCGAAAGCGCCTTTCTCCAAGATGGAGAATTAATAATGATAATGGAGTGTATAAATAAAATGAGTGCAAAATACGAAAATACTGTAACGCAATATAATATTGAAGTAGAACAATTATTATATTGTGTATATATAAATATATAGTTTATATGCATGAAGAAAGTTCAGTAAACCTCAACACATTTGTTGAGGTTTTTAGATTTTTTTACTGAACTTTCTTCATGCATACATATAAAATATATATTTATATATACGATGTAATAATTTAATGTAGGATTAAATATCTTTACACACACACAAAAGAAGTTGTGACTGAAAGTGTCCCCTCTCTTTCCTTCCATCAAAGCCTTTGAATCATGGGCAACGTGGAGAGCCAGAACGGGGACTATGCCCTCTACGGCACCGAGCACGTCCCCTTGTCCCGCAAGCACATGTCCCGCTCGCTGCGCGTCTCCAACAAGCAGTCCCGGCGCTCCCGACACGCCCTGTCGGGGAAGATGGAGCACCGGAACTCGGAGACCAGCACGCGTTCCAGCAGCACGCCGAGCATCCCCCAGTCCCTGGCCGACAACGGCCTGGAGCCCTTCGACGAGGCCGACGTGCTGCCCCACTTCGGCAGCCCCATATGGGTGGACCGCGTGGCCATGAACCTGCGGCCCGTGTCCTTCCACAACGACCTGGTCAACCCCTCGGTGCGCCTGGTCGGCGCGCGCTCCCCCTCGCCACCGGGCCCCGCCGCCCGGGGCGCACGGGGGGGCACCTACCTCCAGAAGACCAGCGAAGGCTCCGCCTCCTCCGCCGCCGCCGCCGGCGACACGCTCGGCAGGAGAGAGAAGAAGAGGTCCAAGTCGGCGGACATGTGGCGCGAGGACAGCCTGGAGCTGTCGCTGTCCGACATCAGCCAGGACCACCTGACCAGCACCGAGGAGATCATCGACGCGGCCAACCAGAGGGAGGACTACACCGACTGCGACGACCAATTGCAGAGCAGCCCTCTCGGCGACAATGGCGGCGGCGGCGGCGGCGGCGGTGAAAGAGCTAACTCGCTGGACCAGCTGTACAGCCCGAAGAGTGCCGGCGCCGGTGGGCGCCGGCGTGCGTCACGCGGCCGCTACACGGCGCGGGACGGCAGCGGCGGCGGCGGCGACGAAGACAAGATGGTTTCAACGCCCGAGGAGGAAGGGGGGAGCGGGTACGGGGCGTACACGTTGCCATGCCGACGGTCCCACTGCCTGTCGGAGGGGCTGCGGTCCCACCAGGCTACCAGGAACACCTCCATGCACGGCAGGAGGGCACAGACCATCCAGGTGAGGGACACACCTGAGACCCATCGGGGGCCGTGTCACGGTGCATGTTGGGGCAGGAGAGGGAGGAGCCTGACAGTGGGCAATTAATGAGGAAATAAATTAGATTTATAAATTATATTTATACAAGTTTATATATGTTATGGATATACCCTTCTCTAGGTAGGGTTAGGCCAGGTAGGTTTATATCAGCGATCATTTGGATGAATGTGTCATTAAGCAGAAGCTTTTCTCCAAAGAGACTTGCAAGTGAATCTGAGAACGATCAAAATTGGAGTAGCTACAAAAAAAAGGAACGGTGCTACTTCAAAAAAAACAACAGGACAAATTGCAGCATGCACATAGGGATAAGAAACTCACGGGGAGTTATTTGTTTGGTACTACTGGTTAAAAAGTAAGAACAGTTCACACAGCATTAGCTTGAGCATGTTTATGTATGTATAATCACTTCAGGATAGCAGGATATCCGCAGGATATTATTGTTGACCTTCACGTCCCCCGTATAATTGGATATGGAATGTTGATTGTGTTTATCTTTTACTCCGTCTTTTACTTTCCCACATGTACATTGTCCTTGGTTCTGAGAAGGTCACTTTTAAATTGAAATTTTGATCATCGTTGTCAGACCAGTCTTTAATGCAAAAGTCTGCTTCCCATTGGTCTTCCGAGTGAGCGCTGATTCCTATTGGCTAAGAGATACGTCTGTTGGTCCCGGATGCACAAAGCAGACCAGTGCAGCCAGTCTTCCTCTTGAACACACTACTATCTCTGAAGACAGCTCTTTCCTCCGTCCTGTCGCTCCCCTGTTGTATTGTCGCTGCTCTGCACTGTTTCTCTGCTGCTGCTGCTGCATTCACAGGCGAGATAATAACCTCCATAAAGAGATTATGGAGAGGAGGGGAAACATGGCTGCTGCTGCTGCCAGGGGGAGGAGGTGTGTGTGTGTGTGTGTGTGTGTGTGTGTGTGTGTGTGTGTGTGTGTGTGTGTGTGTGTGTGTGTGTGTGTGTGTGTGTGTGTGTGTGTGTGTGTGTGTGTGTGTGTGTGTGTGTGTGTGTGGACAAGGGGTGGGGGAGGAGGTGTGGTAGGGGAGGAGAGAGACAGAGGGGAGACTGGAAAAAGGGGGAAGGAGGGCAGGGGGAGGGAGGAGGTAGTGCGGGGACAGGGAAGTAGAGAGGGGGGGGGGGTGGGTTTTAAAGTCACTCCCCTGTTTGAAATGCCCCAACCTTTTGTTATGGTAATGAGGAGTGGAGGCCTGGAGAAGAGTGAGACAGTTAAAAAGAAAAGGGGGAGAAACACTCTGTTGTCGGCGCTCCGTCCGCACACATGAATGGACTTCTGGAGCGCATAATTTTGTCACATGACTCTGGCGGCGATGGCGGGTTTTGATGAAGTCTCCCCTTCATGTCCCCGGGAGCCCCTGGGTGTGTGGTGGAGTCCAGGGCCGACCCCGCGGAGGTCTCTCTCTCCGAGGTGGCAGCGGAACCTGGCCTTTTAAATCCCCCAGTCCCAGCCAGCGTCTCCGGATTACACGGGCCTCCGGTGCTGCTGCTTCTGCCGCGTCTGCTCGACCGTAGTCGCCACGGGGGTTCAGAGCATGTCTCGTCTCTCCGGTGCTGTGCTGCCTGTCCTCAGAGGCTGGGCCGGCGCCCCTCTCCCGGGAGGAGAGAGTTCTGCTTGGGGGAACTCTAGACTCTAGCTGTTTTGTGTTGTTGTTGACGCGTACGTGGAGTCCTTTCACCGCTTCCAAACGAGGTGAGGTGAGGTGAGGCTGAGAACAATCAGAACGGGAAACGGCTACAAAAAAAAGGGAGGTATCTTTATCTTTGCACGAGTTTTGATCTCACCTGTCTCGTGGTGTTTTGTCTTCCCTTCCTGTGGCGGCAGGACGTGACGGCGGGCGACGGCAGCGAGTACGACGACAGCGGCATCGACGCGGTGACGGCGGCGGAGACTGAGCACCAGTCGCGGCGCTACAAGACCATGTCGGCCTCCTTCTCGCTGGGCTCGGCCGGCGGTCGCAGCGCCTTCGCCGGCAGCGACAGCGGCAGCAGCAGCGCCGGAGGGGGCGGCTCCGGCGGAGGCGGCTCCGGCTCCGGCGGTGGCGGCGGCGCGCAACAGGGCGTGTACGAGAACTTCCGGCAGGAGCTGGAGATGAGCTCCTGCCGGACGGAGGAGGAGGCGGGCTCGGCGATCAGCGGCGACGAGCACAGCGTGGCGAGCTCCGCCTACCAGTCGGACCCGCTGCTCACCGTTGCCCAGGGCACCGTGCGCAAGGCCGGACGCCTCGCCGTCAAGAACTTCCTGGTGCACAAGAAGAACAAGAAGGTGGAGTCGGCCACCCGGCGCAAGTGGAAGAGCTACTGGGTCTGCCTCAAAGGTGGGACATGACCATGCTGTGACATAATGACGCTATCATACTATAACATTTACTTTATAACGTTACCGTGATAACAAGCAACAAGCTATGACATAATGACGCTATCATACTATAACATTTACTTTATAACGTTACCGTGATAACAAGCAACAAGCTATGACATAATGACGCTATCATACTATAACATTTACTTTATAACGTTACCGTGATAACAAGCATGGTCATGTTATAACATGACCATGCTGTGACATAATGACACTATCATACTATAACATTTACTTTATAACGTTACCGTGATAACAAGCAACAAGCTATGACATAATGACGCTATCATACTATAACATTTACTTTATAACGTTACCGTGATAACAAGCAACAAGCTATGACATAATGACGCTATCATACTATAACATTTACTTTATAACGTTACCGTGACAACAAGTGGAAGGTAAACTGGGTCTGCCTCAAAGGTGGGGACACGATCATGCTGTAACATGATAACGTGACGTGATAACACTTTGTAACACTAACCTAATTACAAGTAGAAGAGCTACTTGTAATTAGGTTAGTGTTACAAAGTGTTATCACCGTCATGTCCGCAAATTTGAGGAAGAGCTACTTGGTCTTCCTCAAATTTGTGGACATGACCATGCTGTAACATGATAACATGACCGTGATAACACTTTGTAACACAAACCTTAATACAAGGCGATACTGGGTCTGCCTCAAAGGTGTGGACACAACGATACTAAAACATCATGACTCTATCATGCCATAACATTTACTTTACAACGGGATACCGTATATACCATGATAACAAGTGGAAGATAAACTGTGTCTGCCTCAACTGTCTTGCCACACACTATAAAAATCATAACGCTATCATAACATTATCATGACAACAGACTTTAACAATGTCACCATAGTAACCGACCATGTTAACATTACCATCATTACTTAACCATAACATAACATTCAATAATATCACCGTAATAACCGGACCAGCCGAACCGTACATCAACAACACGAACCATTCCGGTCAGTGAACCGGCCTCGTAAAGGCTTTGTGGAGCTGCAGTGGAGCTGCAGTTCTTAAGACCTGCCACTGGAGAGCAGAATTTAGTCATTTAAATCACAACAGGCAGATTGATGCATAATATATATATATTTCCCTATCTCGTTCCTCTACATCAAACCCTGTTTCTCATTGATTTTGTTTTGTCTTCCCAGGATGCACTCTGTTCTTCTATGAGACGGACGGTCGCTCGGGAATCGACCACAACAGTGCCCCGAAGCACGCCATCTGGGCGGAGAACAGCATTGTGCAGGCCGTCCCCGAACACCCCAAGAAGGACTTTGTGTTCTGCCTCAGTAACTCCCTGGGAGACGCCTTCCTCTTCCAGGTACAGGCGTGTGGGAACTGGGAAGTTAGTCAATGTCGTTGTTGACTATAAAGAACCTTACTCCCGGACCTAACCCCGGAGAATCTGAGTCGTGTTTCCAAATAACCTTTTGCATACACAAGGGATTTGCTTAGGTGCTGAAATACAAAATATGAAAATCTGAAAACAAATCCTCTGCCCTATTTTTGACTTTGACTTTTATTTTTGGAGGTTAGGTTGTTATATTTGCATTCTGAGTTTGCATATTATTTCTAAGACTCATTCTGTATATAGAGGGTATCAATTCTGCTGTTCGCAGTTGATATGGCCATTAATACCTGCTAGTGAATATAACATTGCTCCGTCAAAACATGTATTTGAGTTTGTTAAATTGAAACTCTCGATAACTTTCAAGAAGGTTGAGTCTATTTATGCCCAAGCAACTGAATAATTGACCACAAGGAAGTCTTAATGAAATGGAAACGCTGCTGTTTCTGCATGGTGGACCTTTTAACCGGCTGTTCCCTCATGCCTCGTCCCGTCCCGTCCTGACCTCTATCACTCCCACACCCTCCACCCTCCAATACCACTGTTTAACCCAGTGGTTCACTAGTAGTGTGCACTACTCTTTGTGTATATAGCTATCGTTTCTCAGAATTGTGTCTTCTTCCCGTTCTTTGCGTGTCCTTCCTTAACCACACCTCCTCTTTAACCCTCCAGACGTCCAGCCAGACGGAGCTGGAGAACTGGATCACGGCGATCCACTCGGCCTGCGCCGCCGCCGTTGCCCGGCAACACCACCGCGAGGACACGGTGCGTCTGCTGCGCGCCGAGACCAAGAAGCTGGAGCAGAAGATGGACATGGACGAGAAGATGAAGAAGATGGGCGACATGCAGCTGTCGGCCGTCAGCGACACCAAGAAGAGGAAGACCATCCTGGAGCAGGTGGGATATTGGACATAATCTCTTCCTACGTCTCCCAGCACTTTTTCCCAAATGGATCCAATGCATCGAAATGCATCCAATGTTTGTGTGGGCTGTTTGTTTGCTATTCACTATTTAGCAATTCAGCAAACTTTTATTTTTTGTTATACTCTATTTTTCTTAATTTATTCTTTATTTAGCAGTTCCTCCAGAAAAACGCGATTATGCGATCGCATAATTCAACGCATAATCAGCCAAAGTCTGCATATTCATGCAGGGGCCGCATTTTTTCAAATGTGCCGCACTTTCACTGCATAAATTGCAGATTTCCGCGCAAAATATGCGGGGCTTGCATGATTTCATAATCCCCGCATTTTCGTTGCAAAAAAGTCACATATATCTTATCAGAAAGTTGATAAAGTTGCGTTTACTTCACACAAGAGCAGCCATTTCCCCCTGTTGCCATGGGAACGTTATGAAGTGACGTAATTACGCGACGTGAAAGTTTTTCGCAAGTTCCTGCATTTTTTCGCAAGTTCCCGCAACTTTTGCATGTTCCCGCAATTTCATCGCATAAAATTGCATAAATATGCCGCATATTTCATCGCATCGTTTAAGAAAACGTGCCGCATCGTGAAGGATTTTTGGCCGCAACAATTACAAAAAAACGCTGCATTCCTCTGGAGGGACTGATTTAGGTCTCAGAGACACATTTAGGGAGAACGTCATCTTCAATGATGGCCGGATTGCAAACAGAAATGTAAACATAAAGCAAGTGTATAATTGTAAAACATACAATTATGCACAATATCTGTCAACATGTCCCATGTTGACCTGCTTTCAGCGGCAGGCAGGAGTTAGACTTTTTGCTAAAGGATGCCTATTGGTCGGCTGCTTAAATTGGTGTTCAAACCAATGAACATTTAGGCTGGGAGTCCACAAACACCCTAACCACCAGACTAAGCTGCCCCTAAACACATTCTACAAACAAAGGTAGCATTGTATAGCGCTAGAGATGACGCAGGGTTCAGCACATGAACACCTGGGTCTTCATGGTTCTCAGGGCCAGAGCGACAGATGGAGCTCAGCCATGTAGAAGATGATGATTATTAGTTTTGTTTTGAGCAGCACAGAGCACAAAATGCAAAGGTTCTTAAAACGAGAGCGACTTTAAAGTTTGCATCGGACAGCCAGTAAAATCCCCTAAAGATGGCCTTGATTTTGGCACGTCCGGTTCGTCGCCAGGTTCGTCAGGCTTTGTGCGGCCCTCGGCTGTCAAAACAGTCCACCGAGTTGCATGCCAAACTTCCAACTCATAGCCAAAATATCTCCAATTGGCCTGAATGGGTCTGTTTACAGAAAAGCAGGGTTCAACCGGCCTTTGTCCCTCCGGGGTTAGGCAGCGCCTGCTTGTAGCGGCCGGTCTCCTGGCAGTGTCAAGTTCCTCATTGTGCCTGGCTGAATGGGCCCGGTCCCTCAGTCCCCTTTCAGCCGCACACCAGGCCCCCGGCTGCCAGAGGAATGCACGCTCCTCTGGGCTCCTTGACAGCGATGGCAGCACCTTCGAGCCACCCCGGTCCCTAGTCTCACTCTCGGGGACCTCCTCCAAAACACTGAGAGGGGCGAGAAGGGCTGGTGGCGGAATAATTTAGCTCTCACCCCGTCCATTAGACAACACGGACCAGCCCTGGCTGGCAGTGGATGCTGAGCGTGTGGTGGAGAAGGGAAAAGCCTCCATCTTACCCGACTTAATTGGGCCGTTTGGAGAAGGAAAGAAGGTGGACCACCTTCTCTTTAACATTTTGAACATGATTCTATTTCTTTTTTTTTTTTTGGTTGCGCTACAAATACGAACCGACATTCGCTCTCTTCGGGTTTCGTGCTTTGGTTTCAAGTATCAGCCTGCGCTTACGTTGTTTATTGTTTGATCTTCTTCCGTCGGAATGGAAGAACTTAAAGTTGTGAACATCACCTCCTGCGTCCTTCCTGCCCGTCTGTCTCACGGCGGAGTGATGACCCTCCTCTCTTTTCGCTCCTTCTCTCCCCCCCTCGGCAGATCTTCCTGTGGGAGCAGAACCTGGAGCAGTTCCACATGGACCTGTTTCGCTACCGCTGTTACCTGGCCAGCCTGCAGGGGGGGGAGCTGCCCAACCCCAAGAGGCTGCTGGCCTTCGCCTCCCGGCCCACCAAGCTGGCCATGGGACGCCTGGGCATCTTCTCCGTGTCCTCCTTCCACGTGCTGGTGAGTACCGGCGTCTTACCACCCTCTCTCTCCTCCCGTCACTGGTTCTCCCTCGCTGCTGTCTCGCTTTGTGCTGGTTGAGTTTGATTTAGGTAGTGACGTGATCATGTAGTATCTAGGGATGCACCGAATATTCGGCCACCGAACATGTTCGGCCGAAAATGGCCCAAAACATAATGTTCGGTTTCGGCCGAAGGAGTAAAAAGGCTGAACATGATACACCGAACATTTTTTTATTTTTATTAAAAAAAAAAAAAAAAAAAGGTTGTACTCGTTTATTTACAGGTACATTGTTCTTAAATCCTTGCTATAATGTCTGCTGGAATGTTGAAAACGTTCAGTATTAAATAAATATTTTGTATCAAATTTGTAATTGATTTTTTTTATAGAAAAGCAAGACAAAAAAGTTTATAAAGGACATTTAATTGTTTGATTTATGCAATGGTGAAAAACATTAAAGGCCACATTCGGTTTCGGCCTTCGGCCAACTGTTTCAGTATATTCGGTTTCGGCCAAGAATTTTCATTTCGGTGCATCCCTAGTAGTAACGTGGGTTCCTGCTTTGGGTGAAATAACATTTATTGGCGCCCTAAAAAGGAAAGTGTTCATTTGTTGCGTATGTATTTAATGGTACCGCAGTAAAGGGTGGACACGAGTTGACCTGGACTTCCTTTTTGGTTTTTAGTTTCAGGTTTATTCGTCAGATGCGCATTAGAGCAGTAGTTATTATAGAAGATCTCTCCACAGTCTTGTTATGTGATCATTGGACTGCATGTTGTGCCAGGTAGAGGCTAATGATAGTTTATAATTTAATTTAATTAATATGAACAGCTGTGGTTACTGGCATTAAACGGTCAAAATAAAACCGGTGAAGAATAAAATAAAAGAGGGAAGATATAATAAGATACATGATTTAAAATATATTGCAAGAGAAGTAATAAAAGAAGGCATGCATTATGACTCATTTTACAAAGTTTTCGTCGTCGCAATTGGAATTGAATAGAGTAGATTGCTGTTATATAGTCCAAGGTCAGAGATTTATTTATTTCTATACTGTTGCACTTGTTGAACCCAAACGATTCGTGGCAGAACTCGACCCCCTCCAACTGCAGCTTGTTACGTTCAAATGAAATGAATATTTTCCACCCTATCTTACAGCTTGGCCCCAAAGTGGTCGTCACCTCCTGTGTCATGTTGCATGGTTAGCTTTGTGTGGTTAGCTCCCTCGCTAGCGCTGAGGTGTGTGTCGATGTTTGGAGATTAAAGCGGCTGAACATGGCTAGCGTGGGCGGTTCTGGACGAGGAGAATGGCTTGTTTGATTTATATTTCTTGTTTGTATCGCGGTGTGGGCTGAACACTTTGCTTCTTCTCCTCTCGACACCTACACAGTGTTCACCGCGCAGCACTATGAACTCTGCTCCCTCATTGGAGGAATGAACGCCAAGATGGCAGGCCAGAGCACTCTGCAGAAGAGGCGGGAAAATACATCAGATCCGTCCCTCTCTGTCGCCGTGTATACTCTGTCTTCTCCTTTCGCTCAGTATCCTCTTCATGCAAGACGTTGGTTTATTCAGAAACAGAATCTGCTCATTCTTATTGTAGATAATGTTTGATGCAATTAAGCAATATGAGTTTGTTTTGTTTTATTTTGGTTCACTGACTGAAAATGAGGATTTTTGTTCCTCTTATAATAGTTTACATTGACTGTATTTTGCTACAGAGAGCCCAAATGAAGACCTCCACTATGTAGACTATTCAATAACTTCACTATTCACAGTCAATATCTTATTTCTGTCAAATCGGTTCGAAAGCTTGGCTTTCACACGTTGAAATGTACCGTAAATTTTCTGCATGAAGACAAACTGGGGGCTTCACAATCTTCCTAAAATCCGGAAAAAAAACAAATAGTTCAGCCTCAAGCTTGCCAGCAGTGTGCAATCCTTCTGTGTTTAAATCTACCTCAAATATTATCCCCTTTTTTTAATTGCTATTCCAAACAAATTGCCTCCCTTCTGTCGTTTCTCTTGCGCAGCACAGTAATGGAGTTTTCCCCCAGTGCCGTGTAAATAAAGTTTTGCCCGGGTTGACGGAGCCGTTGCCCCACTGTCTCCCCAGGTGGCGGCCCGTAGTGAGTGTGGCGTGAGGAGACGGGCCCAGGCCGCGTCGCGCTCCACCAGCAAGCGGAAGAGTCGCTTCTCCTCTCTGTGGGGTCTGGACACCACCTCCAAGAAGAAGACCAAGGCCCACCCCAGCATCGACCAGGTCAGCGCCCACCTAGCAGAGCGCGCTAGTACAATTACAATTACAATCAGGGCATTTAGCAGACGCTTTTATCCAAAAAGCACATCCGACTTACATGGGTTAATACACCCATTGACACACCGACGGCCGAGTCAACCATGCAAGGCGACAGCCAGCTCGTCAGGAGCAGTTAGGGTTACGTGTCTTGCTCAGGGACGCATCAACACTCTGGGGGCTGGGGATCAAACTAGCAACCATTCAGTTACAAGACAACTGCTCGACCTCCTGAGCTAAGACGACCCGGTACCTCTCCCCTGTTTTCTGAAAAACGGGTGACAGGTGAGCCCTCTGCATATAGACAGCCTATACCTCGTAGGCCATAGGTCTGGCAGTGGGCCCGGTGTATATAGCTCAGCTTATCTGGGTAGTCGGCGATGCTCGTTCGATTTACATTGTAAATCAGGAGATAGTGCTGGACGTCAGTCAACCGGAAGGATGCTGGTTCGATTCCTGGCTTCTCCCTAACCCACCACTGCTCCGATGGAGCTGGCTGTTCCCTTGCATACTTTAGCCTGTCGACGGAGCATGAATGGATGTAGTAATGGGTGTATGAATTGGTGTATTAATTGGTTTGAATGTGAGGCAGTGATTATAAAGCACTTGAGTGGCCAGGGGTCAGAAGAGCTATTTAAAGTCCTTTCACAAGTCCAGTTGGGCTCATTGTCTCCCCCTGCAGGGCTGACGGGGTCGTGGTGTGAACGTGTGTTTAGCTTGGTTAGGTTTACACATGATGCATGACTCATCATCTAAATCCAAAGCATACAACTGCGATTTTACTTCTTAATTAGATAGCGGTAATAATGAGCAGGTACGGGCACCCTTCTCATTATCCGTACCTGCTCATTATTACCGCTATCTAATTAAGAAGTAAAAAATGAACAAATTCAATTATTTATTTAACTTTTACGTTGTGCAGTTAAAGACATATTTTTGCAGCTTCTCCAATTTTGATCACATGCTCTGATTGTTGTTCGACTCACTTGTAAGTCTCTGGAGGGAAGGCGTCTTCTTAGTGACGGAGTGTAAGATCTAAGAATGTCTCTTGTCGGTTCCACCGTCTCTATTTTAAAGCTCTCTCTCTCCTGCTCTTCAGGTTTTCGCCGACGGCCATGAGGTGGTGAGGAAGCCCGGGGACGGAGTGTACTCGGATCCTGCCAAGGAATCCGCGGTAAGGGGGTGGTGTCGGGCAACAGGCCTGGGTGCCTGCCACCGGCCAGTAGCCAGCAGCCGTGCGAGCAGGCAGGCAAGCAAGCAGGCAGATGGGTGTGGCAGTAGGTCACCTGCCCCCCTCTGAGCGCTGGAACCGTCCCACCTTCATGTTCTGGCGCCCGCTCAACCCGCTAAAGACCCAGAGATCCTTCCTGTGCGAGACCCAGCGGGGGGGGGGGCCACTGTTGCAGACACTTTTCTGGAAGGTTTTTTATCGTGCGTTGCACATTACTAAGTAAGTTCGGGTTTTTTTTTGGTTTTATCAAACTAATAATCTACGAGATCTGGGGGATGTGATCCAAAAACTTGATTGTTTACCTACAAACAGGGAGCATAACCTGCCTCATAAATCCAACAGGCAGGAGTATACGACGTATCGTTGTAGTGATAGTATTTCTAAACGTGTGCCGTTCAAATATTTCAAGTGTTGAGGGGACCCGAGCGGTGGGATTGTTTTGTAGAACATCTTTGGGTTCTGCTCAACAGAGGAGCGAGGAGGGCGGTCTGAGGAGCCTCCCGCGACCCAGCACGGACGGGGAGATCTGGGTCCCGGACCACCTCACCCCGTCCTGGGTGTGTCTGCCCAACGACCAGCCGGTCCTCACCACCATCCAGCCGGGGGAGTCGGCCCTCTGCGCCCTGGAGGCCATCTGCAAGGTACCGCAGCGCATCGACATGAATAAGTCATAAAGGGTCTCACAGTACCTCCCGCTGTAGCCCATTTTTAATATGGAAGACTTTTTGTCTATTGTCTTAAACAATAATAATAATTTGCATTTATATGGTGCGTCTCAAGAGGCCCACGGCTTTTAATATATAGTGCGTGTGTGTGTGTGTGTGTGTGTGTGTGTGTATGGTTGTGTGTTTGTGTTTATATGCAAATTACACTGGGGAACTGCATGCATGTATGCACTCATCATATTGCTAAGTACTCTGGAGGAAAGTGTCCACCAAATGTAACAAACTTTAACCCGTTCAAACTTCATACCTTCTTGAAGACGGCATGTTAACTGAAGAGTTTCTAATGTAGAAACCAACGGGTAAAGAGCTTCCGTAGAGTCATTTGTACGTGTTGAGTCCGGTGCGAGTCTGGGGTCAGAAGGCTGCAGACTGTAACTGTGATTTAAAGGCTTTTAATGCGTCCAGCAGATGGCCTGACAGAGCCTGACATCGTGTTTGGGAAGGCGTCACCTCTTTCTCTCGTCGCAACTGGCAGCAGCACTTAAAACTGCCACCATTAAAAAAAAATAATAATAAAGAAAAAAACATTTTAAAGACCGTACTTTTGAAAAAGGGCGGAATATGACCATAAATCTCCCCGACCTTAACAACGCTTCGTTAGCGGTTTCTCGTAGTGCGACAACCTTTCTTAAGTGCAGCATCGACACCTCCTTGGTCGCCAACAAAACGCCCCAACGGAACACAAAGATGTTTGCGATGGGTAAAGGTTGAACAGTGTTGATATCCAGAGACGCTCTTAAAATGTTTTAATTGGTTATCTTTATGTCCCTAGGCTCACCAGTTGGACTCCACCAAACACTACTTAAGACTTAAGTTCCTCATTGAAAACCAAGTGCAATTCTACATCCCCAAACCAGAGGAGGATGTATGTGATCTGGTAAGACTCATTTGACGTCTCTCTCACTCTCACTCTCTCATGCTCACGCTCACTCTCCCAAATATGCATAGACACATCCCTGCTCATTTAAACATACAGTACATAGACACGTATCTATGTATTTTAACAGGAATTTCATCCCCTATTGAACCTGGATAACATTCAAGGGCTGTCCTTCTGTCCGTCTGTCTGTCCGTCTGTCCGTCTGTCCGTCTGTCCGTCCGTCTGTCCGTCTGTCCGTCTGTCTGTCTGTCTGTCTGTGTGGTCTGAGTCTGGGTGGTTCTGTGCCTCAACCCAACAACGCTCCATATTGCAGTGCCGGGCGTCGTTGGAAACGAATACACTTGTCATGTCTTGTGGATTATTCTCCCTCATTACCTCAGACACATTAGGCGCTCTACCCTGCTTGGAGAGCCTGCCCGCGCTGTAGGTTCAGCTGTTGGAGCGAGAAATAGATTAATCTCACTGCCATCGGAAAACCTGCCCACTAACTTCCCACCACTCCAGTGGAAGCGCATTTATATAACGATTTTATTTTGGTACCTTCCCTCACAGCTTTACAAGGAAATCGAGATCTGCTCCAAGATAACCAAGGTCATCCGCTTCGACCGCGACGAGTCCTGCATGATTGGCTATGGTAAGGCCTGCTGTTGTGATGAAGCCTGGTGTGTTCTGCTTATGAATTGATTATCATGCTGTTTCAGCATTAAGCGATGACCTGTGGCCTGTTTTATCCTGGGCTCATTGTCCTTAGTAATTCTGTGCTTTGCTGTGACTAGTTTGATGCAACTCATAGTTCATCATGGCTCTGTATCGCTCTCACACCTTCTCTCTCTCTGCTCTCTTCCTCCCTCTCTGTGTTTGCTCTCTGTGTTTCTGTTTTTTTTTTTTTTATCTCCATCTGTCTGTTCCTTCTTTCTCTGTGTGTGTTCTCTCCCTTCCTCTCGCACTTGTTCTATCTCTCTTCCTCTAACTCCATTTCTCTAACTCTCTCTCTCTCGCTCTCTTTCTCGCTGTCTGTCGTTCTGTCTTGCTCTCTCTCTCTCCATGTCCCTCTCTCTCTGTCTATCTGTCAGTCTGTGTGTTTCTTGCTCTCCCTCCGTGTCCCTCTCTCTCTGTGTCTGTCTCGCTTTCTCCTTCAAATATATGGGCTTCATTATTAGAAGGACATGGATAAAATATGCATTACCCCTCGTCTGTGTATTTCAATTTTGAACATTACAATACATGCATGAATAGTAATGACAATAATAAAGTTTCTCTTTCTCTCTTTACCATCTCCCCCCCAGGTTTCTCCATCTCTGTGGTGGAGGAGGACGGGGTCCAGCAGCTCTACATCACAGACGTGAAAGCCGGGGGTCTCGCCTTCGCAAAAGGTTTGTTACCTTCATCTTTGTCGTCCTCACCTCACCGTATCCGCGTTTCATCATGACCTCTTCATGACCGGTCAGCCTGTCCATTCCTGACATGGAGAACCGCTGTAGAGAAGAGAGGAGGTTAAAACCCGTGCACCCGAGATGTTTAGGACTGATTGAAAATCATACCTTCCCATCACCTGATGGTGAGATAGCAAATTAGGATTATGATCTTGGTGATTACGGATGAAAGAGTTTGATTATGGAGGAGCTTTAGAACATCTTAATATCCTCGCTCCACTAATTGTACCGATGATTAATAACGTTGCTTTTAATTTGAAAGCCAAATCACAATGTCATCAAAGTACTATCAGACTTAAAGAAAAGCTTGAGTAGAGCCGACGAACAAAAGCTCATAATTTCTTAAGAATTTTATATTTCAATTCTATTAGAAGACCCTGCAGGGTAAGGGTACTTTATGGGCCCAAAAAAAAAAGATAATTAATACCATACTTAAATCGCCGTTCTACTGCAAAAACCCTAATCATTTCAGATACAACATATGGTAGGTGAATAATAGACAGACCCCACGTGAATAGGCTACAGTTTATATGGTAGGTGAATAGGCTACAATAGGCTACAGTTTCGCTTTAAAGATTGGATGTGCCTGTCATATGAGTCAAATCAAACTGTCCCTCACACGTACTAGACCTAATCCGTCTTTAGCCCGCGCCTTTCCTCCACTCTGACTCAACCCGCTAAGCGCTGCTCAATGCATCACCATCAACAGACCCCTTCTCCCCGCAGGTCTGAACGCGGGAGACGAGATCCTGCAGCTCAACGGGAAGGACTCCCACAGCCTCAACTTCTCGGACATGAAGGCGGCGTTCACCAAGGCGTCCCTGAGTCTGACGGTGAACACGCTGCCCGCCACCGACCGCCGGCAGCTCTGCTACCTTCCCCCCCGGCGCTCTGACGCAGAGGACGACCTCTACACCGACATCTTCTCCCAGAGCCAAGGTCAGGGGTCAACCCGACGTTTACATTTTGCCGATTCTTTTTATCCAAATGGACTTCACGACACTTTGGCTGAGAACATTGAAAGCATGCAAGCACAATCAGAGTAGGTACTCCGACACACAAGTGCTGCACTACCTAGTTCAAGAGAAGGCTGAGTCGAAATAGGAATCAGTTGAAAACACCTGGAGGGAGTTCAGAGTAACGCTTAGGAATCATTTTATAACAACATGAGAGAGTGCAGAGCAGCCATAGGAATTGGTTTATAACGACTGGTGAGAGTTCAGAGTAACACTTAGGAATCAGTTTAAAACAACTGGAGAGAGTTCAGAGTAGCATTAGGAATCAGTTTAAAACAACTGGACAGAGTGCAGAGCAGCCATAAGAGTCAGTTTAAAACAACTGGAGAGAGTGCAGAGTAGCATTAGGAATCAGTTTAAAACAACTGGACAGAGTGCAGAGTAGCCATAAGAATCAGTTTAAAACAACTGGAGAGAGTGCAGAGTAACCGTAGGAATCCGTTTTTGTAGTAACGGTAATGTAGTAAAAGAAGTGAATGAGGGGAACATGGGTGAGAGTGGCATTTGAGGTGAACATGCGTGGAAGTGGACATGGTTGGAGTCGTGGAGGTGAATGTGAATGGAGTTGATTATGGGTGGAATTGGACAAGGTGTGGAGGTAAACGTATTTGGAGGGGTATGGGTGAACAACGGTGGAGGTGGGGATTCCAATGTGGGTGGAGGTGCCTCATTATTATTGTTATACCTTACCATGGACACGCCCGATCTCGTCTGATCTCGGAAAGCTAAGCATGGTCGGGCCTGGTCAGTACTTTGATGGGAGACCGCCTGGGAATACCAGGTGCTGTAAGTGGTGTCGGGTGGTGGCCAATAGGTGACCCTCTTCGCTCTGGCCTTAACATCTATCCCGATGCCCCGGTGCAGTGACGGGGACACTGTGCTGTGGAATGCGCCGTCCTTCGGAGGAGATGTAAAACCGAGGTCCTGACTCACTGAGGTCATACAAGATCCCAGGACACTTATCGCAAAGAGTAGGGGTTTCCCCGGTGTCCTGGCCCAACCAGGCTCATTCAATCTGGCCCCCTAATCATCCTCCTGTATAATTGGCAGACTCATTAGTTCCCTCACTCTCCACCTCGAGCTGGTGTGTGGTGAGTGTTCTGGCGCAGATTGGCTGCTGTGCATCACCCAAGTGGGTGCTACACACTGGTGGTGGTGAGTGAGGTCCCCCCCTTCTGTAAGCGCCTTTGAGTGTCTAGTAAAGCGCTATATAAATTCAATCCATTATTATTATTGTTATGTTGCTTCTATAGAGGAGATCCTGGACGACGGGGTGGGGCTATACCTGGAGAGCTCTGGAGACAGCTTGGACGAAGACCTCCACATCTACAGTGACACGGACCAATACAGAAAGGTAAGGACTAGGGATCGACCGATACCGATTTTTTTAGGGCCGATACCGTTTTTTTTTTTTTTCATCAGCCTTAGCCGATAACCGATACGCCGATACCGATTTTCTTGAGCCGATATTTGGAGCCGATAATACCCTGGAAATCCAGAGTTCTCGCGAGACCACAATTTGTGATTGCTCAGTGAGTCACTCTGGGAACGAGCAATATACTCATGTATATTCTCGGCCTATCCTGGCCCAGAACATTAATCAATCACATCAATGTGTCAATATTGGCGGGCCTAAAGCGTTGCTGTTTCACCGACCGGATACGGCAAGAGTCTTATCTATTGATTAGCTCCACTGGTCTGAATACGTCACCCCTTGTATTCTTCTGATTGGTCATAGTGTTATCCAATGTGTGTTATCCAGTGATATTTTCAAATGCATGCTTGGTGCCGCCCCTCGAGTTGGGCCATTTTCATTACTCCATGCCTCCCTTAATTTACATCATAAAAATGACACAATGATGATAACAAAGGTGAAAATGTCTCAATTTTAAAAAAAAATAACAATCATTAAACTGTTTGTAAATCATGCCAAAAAATAAATAAATAAAATCGGCCGATACACGTAAAAAACGCAAATATCGGCCGATAATATCGGCCGGCCGATATATCGGTCGATTACTAGTAAGGACGCTATCTGCACCGTGGATTTACTATGTTTAGGTTTTACTATAGTTTCAGAAGTTACTTTAATCCAAAGTGACTTGCCCAGTGGATTTTTAAGGGACATTCAGAAATGGAATGAGACCTTTTTTTTTTTTACAGTTTCCACAATCAAGGATTTGTTATTTGAGCAATTATCAAATGCAAAAAATTGTTGTTGTAGGTGTTAAGTGCATGGTTGTTTGGTGAGTATGTACGTAGATGTATACTGTTCAAGCCAACTTAAGGTGAAATGCATTAGCATCTTGTTTACTCTCAATCTGTCAACCACTTTAATGAATGAATAGCAATTAGCACGTCGACGTGGAGGAGTTCGTTTTTCATGGCTTTAATTTCCTTCTTTCAATCCTGTTTCTTCTCGTCTTCCACTGGCCTACTTTATGCTAATGAACAAGTGGGTGAGAGATTCTGTGCATTTCAAACAAGCCGTGGAACAAACAGATTAATATGGAGACAAGACAAATGGTTTGCTCCGATGTGAAACACTCCGAGGGGGATCTCTGATTAGGCCTGCATTCTAATGACTTCATTAGGTTGGCCAGGCTCATCTGAATGGGAACCAAAACAACCTTCTTTATTAGCTGATGGGGATCAATGGACGCACAAGATAATGGAGACAATCTGCTCCCTCTTGGGGACAGACTTCACAGCCACTTCTGTGATTAGACAGTTAGGGCTTGATTTGTATGGATTCTGAAAAATTGCTGGGTCATAATTTGGTGCGAGTCAGATATTGTCAGGCAATGCATATAACTATGCCACCTTTTAGTTATTGTCAACGTTCTCAACATCTTTTCTCTCCGTGAGAGCACTTACCGCTGTGCGAATGACATTAAAACAGCATACAAACACCCATCTACATATTGCATTCATGCTGCATCGGAAACGGTTGATGTGCTTGATCAAAGAGCAGATGAAGGAGTTGTCATCTGAAAGGTTGGACTAACAGTTTTCTAATGTGGCCAACGTTGATCAGCAGGTTTTAGCATGGAGGTGTTTTTAATGCTGGGTTGATTATTCAGCTTTCTCCAGCGGTTATCCTTGGAGGTGCTCAGGGCGGGCTTTGGTGTGTTGCTTTTTTGTTTAATTGTATTCAACTGAAGGCTGTTTGAATGCCGCCTACACCTCCGGTTTTCTTGGTACGTCTGGTGGCAGAATGCAGAGCAAGAAGCTAAATGTAACGGCCGGCAAGGACTGAGAGATGCACTCCCTGCTCTCCTCCTCCTCTTCATTCTTCCCCTCCATATTCTTCTCCTCCTCCTGATTCTTCTCCTCCTCCTCATTCTTCTCCTCCTCCTCATTCTTCTCCTCCTCCTCATTCTTCTCCTCATCCTCATTCTTCTCCTCCTCCTCCTCCTCCTCCTCCTCCTCCTCCTCCTCCTCCTCCTCCTCCTCCTCATTCTTCTTCTCCTCCTCATTCTTCCTCTCCTCCTCCTCATTCTTCTTCTCCTCCTCATCCTCATTCTTCTCCTCCTCATTCTTCTCCTCCTCCTCCTCATTCTTCCTCTCCTCCTCCTCATTCTTCTTCCCCCCCTCATTCTTCTCCTCATCCTCATTCCCCTCCTCCTTCCTCCTTATTCTTCTCCTCCTACAAACATTTGAACACTGTGTGGCCGGTGTTTATGTTCAGAAGTCCCTATGGATCCCAACACCCACTTCTGAGCTCGCTAAGACTATATTTATCCTCTGTCTGAAGTGAATAATGGAAAAGAGCTTTATATTTTTAGGAATGTACATCCTCCCCCTCTTGCATTAACAACATTATGTCCACTTTGTGGTGTTCAATTTGCTGTGTTCCCGTTGGGTTGTTTCACGATGTAGTGGGGCTGTTTTTTTCCTGTCTTCGTATTGGGGGGGTGTTTCAAGACAACGGACCGATGGGGATGTGCGTCCTGGCTCCAGATACGGAGAGCCAGCTGTCTGCTCGCAGCCCACACCTCTCCTCTGCTCCACCTGGCAAACCTGCATTTTATATTCTGCTGCAGCTAGACCACCCTCTCCTCCTCCACCACAACCTTGAGGAGGAGGTCCTGGCTCCGCCCGCTGCTCTGCTGGAGCCCACCCACTCCACGCCCTACTCCCTCCTCACCCCACGCTCCTCCTACGAGGGCCTTCCTCTCCTCACTCGCTACCCCTCTCTTCCTCTCTCCTCCCACCTCAACCCTCTCCTCCTCCCTCCTCACCACCACACTCTATTCCTCTTCTCCTCCCTCCTCACTCCCACACTCTGTACCCTCCCCATCCCTCCTCTCCTCCCCCCTCCTCACTCCCACACTCTCCTCCCTCCTCGCTCCCACACTCTATACCCTCCCCATCCCCACACTCTCCTCGCCCCCACATTCTCCTCCCTCCTCGCTCCGACACCCTCCACCCTCCCCCCTCCCCCCTCCAACCCTCTCCTCCCTCCACTCCTACACATAACAATAATGGGTCATCGTGGCTCTTTGACAATGCTGCAATCGTTGACCAGAACTCTCTCACACTCGTGTGTGAGTCTCACATGAAGTGTGTGTTATGTATGTGCAGTGTGACAGCTGTGGACCCCTGGAAGATCAGCTGATTGCCATGGCTTCAGCTAATGGGGCTCCTTTAAATAAACACACAGACACCCACACTCGCACCGAGACGGAGAGAAACCGAAAGAGATGGAAAGAACCTTTTTATGACGAGGGAAGATTAATTTCTTAAACGAGGGAGTGGGTGGACATTTATTAACCGAGGGCGGGAGACGTCCAGGGGTGAGCATGTGGGGGTGGGGGTTGAGCCAGGGACAGTGAGGGTGATATGAAGAGAATGCGGGAGAGATGAAGAGGAGCCACGGACAGGCAGAGCTATATTTAAAGAGTGAGAGGGTGAGAAAGAGAGGGGGGGGTAAAAGATTTGAGAGAACATGGGCTGCCGGGTATTATGCAAGATTTTTAAGGAGGGAGAGAGGGAGTGTGTGTGTGTGTGTGTGTGTGTGTGTGTGTGTGTGTGTGTGTGTGTGTGTGTGTGTGTGTGTGTGTGTGTGTGTGTGTGTGTGTGTGTGTGTGTGTGTGTGTGTGTGAGAAATGAAGAGGGAGGGAGGGAGGGAGGGAGGGGGAGAGAGAGTGAATAGAAAGGGCACGGCATGGGCAGCCAACTACAGAGGAGTGAGAGGGGAGAGAGATGGAGGGGGGGGGGGGGGGGGAGGGGGTGTAGCGAGGCTGTAAGTGATGAGGAGGAGGCAGAGGAGGAGCAGGCGGCTTCACTCGGCCAGGTACTTCATCCTGGCTGCTTACTGCACCTCCTGTCCCACCCGAGGGACACGTTAGACCGAGAAGGAGGAGGAGTTGCTCACTCGCTTCAGTACTGAAGCCCCCCGCTCTCTCTCGCTCTCTCTCTCTCCCCTACTCTCTCCCTCAACCTTTGTGTGGCCATGTCCGCCCTGAAGAGGAGCCGACACAGCAAGCGCTCCTCAGACTCCATCTATGACATGCTTCACCTGGTGAGAGACCGCTTTACTTTCGTCTCGCCGTCGCTCCGTCCCTGTATACTCTCATCACTTTCTCTGCATTAGCCACTCTCCATCCCTCTCAGACGTTCACTCTCTCTCCCCACCTCTCTCTCGCTCTCATCGTGCGGTCGGTTAGTTCTGTTGTCAGTCTGCTGCGTTGCGCGATGCGGAACCCTCGCGCCCAGGGAGTTTGACTCTGAAGCTGGGCGCTGGTTTTCCAGAGGGTGGCTGTGGTGTGTCCTTGATTCATCGTTTCTAGAACTGCATTGGACTGAGACGTGGTGGGTTTCGAAGGTTGGAAGTGTGTATTGTTTTCTTTGGTACGATTCCTGTTTAAGGGTAATAACCCGATCGCTCGCTCTCTCTCTCTCTCTCTCTCTCTCTCTCTCTCGCTTTCTCTCTCTCTCTGTCCCTCTCGCTCTCCTGTCTTTGCGCTGAGCTCGCGCCTCCTCTCCTGGTTGCCGTGGCAACCGGGGGACGGCGGGAAGCCGTGAGTCACCCGTACAACGGTACCGCTAAGCTGTCCCGTGGAAGCTGGAGGCGCACGCTGTGTTGTGGTCCTGGCGGTTTTTAAAGGTTGAATCGTACTTTTTGAATAATGAAAGCTGGCTACGTTACACTCGGGGGTGGGGGGGGGTTCTGTGCCCCTGCTTGTATTGATTGCATGGTCATGGATTCTGAGCGCAGTCTTCCAAGAAGTTGCCAAAAGTCAGTATGTCGGGCTGGTGATTAGAATGTGGAGACGCTGTGTCGGGCAGTTGGACATGCGTGCGAAGGCCGTGATTAACTGAAGCCGATACCTTAGCAGCCATGATGTGGGGGGGCTGTCCATCATCCTGTCGGTTATTGGAGAGGGGCATGGCACCTGTACCCTGTAACCATGCCGACGACTTAGAGACCCACGGTGTAGGTATGGCCAAACTATTCGCCGAACCTATACTAATGAATGCTATAGTACGAAACCTGGGCAAAAGCAATTGCACGAAACCTGTTACCTGTAACCATGCATATGAAACAGAGACCCACGGTGTAGGTATGGCGAGGCTATTCGACGCAGAAGTATAATTCAACCCTTAAAACACAAGCTGCAATCAGGGGGCTGAAGGGTTTTAACACTGCAGACTGCTGTTCTCTGGTCTCTGAGTTGGGACAAACTGTGCTGATAGTTGACACGGTGGCGATCGCTAACTGTCACTCGGTTGTTATGCGTTCTCCTCAGCCCACGCTGTGATCAGCTGTGAACCTGTCACTTCTTCGGGAGGGAGGGAGGGAGGGAGGGAGGGAGGGAGGGAGAGTGGGAGAGTGGGAGGGAGTTAGGGAGAGGGAGAGAGAGTTTTGGTTTTTCCCCATCACGATGGTGCGAGTTATAATCTCTCTGGTGTCTTCATTCCTCAAGGGGATAGAGCACAAGCTGTCTTTAATATTTGCAATTTCATTCCTGCCTAGAAATGTGTCCCAACTGCTTTTCTCTTTTTTTTTTGTTCTTCTTCTCTCTCCGTTTCTCTCTTCTCTTCTTCCCTTACTCCATGTGATATTTCTATGGCTTTCATTAGCAGTGCTCTTTATTCAAGTCATTCTGACTATAAAGATTTCACTATGAGCTTTTGCATAGCAATACGTGGGAATGAATAGTCGCTTTTGCTCTTTCTCTAATGGCATGTTTGGCATTTATGTTGCCGTTATTGACTTGTTTTATCGCTATGCTGCGTATGGCAGTAATACTCGATTACAGTCCCAGACGGTTGCTAGGCCAACACAGAAACAAAATACCAAATACATTCTGTTGGCAAACAAATCACATGCATTCAATATTTACCATGCAGTTACCGAGACAAACTGAACACACAGGAATTGTATGTAACAGAATTTATTTTCCATATCCTTTTCTGCACCGATGCAAAGGCTAGTGTTTGTCATGTCAACATTAACATGGTGACTGTACATGTCACAGGAACGTGCAATGTATGTTTTGTAGTGGTCTGCGCTCACGTGTCTGTGATGGGACCACTTGCTGTCTGGTCATCTGTCCCTGTGGAGAATTATGGGATGTGAGCGGACTTAAAGTCAATGATTTCATTACTTTGATCGTCCCCAGCGGAACGAGCAACAGCCACAATGTGCGGCAATTAATTTTCCAGCCGTGTCTTTTCTATTACAATAGGCAAAGATTCTCCCTACACTACTCTGCACTTGGGTGTGTCTTGGTATATTAACTATTTAGTCTTTGAAATAGGGGTTATGGCATCTTCCTAAATGATACCCACACAGACTGCAAACTAAGGGGTTTAAATCCTGAACCTTTCTGCTGCCCAACCCCCGAACCATCGCTATGCTATCCTGACCTCGATGTTTTATGTAACGGGCATTTATTCCACATGACTCCCACCTTTTGGTGTATTTTAATACCCCAAAATAATACAATAAAAAGACTCCGGAAGCCAAACGCCAACAAACCAGGGCTGCCGTGTGTTTTTACCGCTCACCGGCAGCACCAATTACATAACACGTCCTCCATTTCCAACCGATAAATCGACTCTCCCACGCCCAGATGAACACATTAATGTCCATATAAAGCCACCACACTCACTGAGGAATATCACAGGGTTTATGTGGACCGTTTATGACAACCGTGTATCACGGTACGAGGATGTTCAATATTCTTTATTGATATGCCTCCCATAACGTTTTCTTCAGGGAGGACCAGACAACTATATTATATAACTATGCAACTACTTTATTATAATCTCCCAAGTTGTTTCTGCGTTGGCAAGCCTTCACAATATTCTCTACAATTATCTCCTCAAACGTCTCATCCAGTAACATTTTCCTCTGGATAAGATCTCCCAAGACGCCTTGTCAAGCAGGAATGAGCAGTCTTCCTGACGAACTCCCAAGACATCTTGTGGGTAAACAGATTTTGCAGACGGGCAGTTTGTTGTCCTTATGAAGCTAATCTACTCTGAGATAAGGTGTCCCTCGTCTGGCCTTATCCCAGACACGCCTTGGCCGATACCCCTCGATTCAACCTCGATAGCCCGTCCTGTGATGTGCCGCGACCATCTGCAGTCTGCTCTCCCGCTCTCTTTCTGCTTCCCTGCTTCGCAACGCCACAACAAACAACAAGATGAAATGTTGTCTGGGAACGGGGGGGAGGTGTGGAGGCTGTCAAGAACGGCATGTTCAGTTTTTTTTCCTCTCTGTGATGCGTTCGCATTTCTGAAAGGGGGGGCTTGACCTTTTTTATCGTGTGGAGGAGAAGAGGTCCTGCTGTTCACCCTGAACAAAAGGGGTGTGTGTGTGTGTGTGTGTGTGTGTGTGTGTGTGTGTGTGTGTGTGTGTGTGTGTGTGTGTGTGTGTGTGTGTGTGTGTGTGTGTGTGTGTGTGTGTGTGTCCACAATGATAATGCAGAGAACATTCGAGACGGTTTCCTAGACAACCCCTACAGTGTATATCTGTATGTGGTGGTGGAGGGGCGTGTTTTGGAGTAGGTTGTTGTGATTGTTGATCTCTTGAGGCGATGAATAATTGTACCTCTCCAGCTGTGGGCGAGGGAGAGATACTGCCTGAAAGTGACTCTTCACTTTCTTACAGTATCTCTCGTCTCCTCTAGATAAGGGCGAGACTCTAGAGATTTTATAACTAAATGCTATACTCTCTATGTCTGTCTCACTCCCTCTCCCCTTCTCTGTTGGGTCTGGAGAGGGGATGAAAGTGATAGAAGAGAGGGCAAGGAGACAGACCGAAGAGGGGGGTAATGTAAGACAGGGAGGGAAAAAGGGGGGGGGGAGGGGAAGAAAGTGAGAGAAAGATATGGAGGGGGGAGTCAATGTTATGACAGACTGGAAATAGCTCCAATTAGTGCAAATTACTTTTTTAGATCTCTCTCTCTCCCCCTCCCTCTCTCTCTCTCTCTACTGCACCTTCAATGTGCTGTCATTCAGGAGCGTCGTCTTCAAGAGGTGCGCTGATGAGGGACAAAGTTGCCTGCTTCTTCGTCGTCGTCGTCGTCCTCCTTCTTATCTTCCTCTTCCTCCTAATAACTGGGTGTTAAGTAACCTTATATCTTCTCTTTCTCCCGTGTGTGTGTGTGTGTGTGTGTGGTGTGTGTTGTGTGTGTGTGTGTGTGCGCGCTCGTTGTGCAGAGCACAGAGCAGGTGGCCGCCTTCTGCCGCAGCCTCCATGACATGAGCGGTGCCGAGTGCGTGTCGTCGTGGCCGAGCCCGGACTCGCCCCTCTCCCCGCCGGCCTCCGCCCCCCGCCTCCAGCTGTCGGACGCCGACAAGCTCCGCAAAGTGATCTGTGAGCTGGTGGGCACGGAGCGCACCTACGTCAAGGTAGGGCTCGACCTTTCAGAGGACCAGCTCTCAGTGTCACCTTACACACGCTCGGAAAAATAACCACACGCACACACACACACACACAGGCACACACGCACACACGCGCGCACACACACACACACACACACACGCGAGCGGTTCGTCCTCTGGAATGAGTGTGTGTGTGTTTCTTCATCCGAGTTTGCGTATGGGTGTTGCAACAACCACAGTTTTTTGTTGCTGTGTCTATGCTTCTGTGTGTTTCTTATTCTCACTTTGTGGGTGTTTGTCTGTGTTGGTTTTGTGTGTTTATTCATTTGTGTGTGTGTGTGTGTGTGTGCGTGTACGGACGTGCGCTTGACCCATATAATGATGCCCATCTTGATCTGCCCTGGAAACTACAATCTCCAGTTCAGCCTAAAGCCCGTCCCCCCTTGGTAGAACAGGGCTTTAGGGCTTTAGGGCTTATTATGGGTTACAAACATGGTACGCTGTCAGTCCGCATCTCCTAATGATAGAGGACACTGCTGACGTGCAGCAGCCATGAATTAAACTTTCACACAGTGCAAGACCCACTACCAGTTGACAGATCAAAACCCAGGCAATCAATATTTACTGTGCAATTACATACAACCTGAATACACGCCACTTGGAGATGTAATTGTACATTGGCATTGGTATAAATATTTCTATAGCAGCCTCTAAACATACAGGAGAGTGCATTACATAGGCAGGAATCACATTTAACTGACAATCCATCTAAAACAATAATTTAAAAGGGATTGTTAGTATAAAATAAAAAAACACTAAGGCAAAAATAAATATTCAACTGCTATTTTTTTTTTTACAAATCTCAACAAATGCAAATAGTCTAAGGCAATGTTTGCCAGGTGTTGACATTGTCGATCCCCAGTGACCGCATGCCTGATGTGTTTTCAGGATCTGAACTGTCTGATTGGTCGGTACCTGACCCCCCTGCAGAAGGAGAGCTTCCTCACACAGGACGAGGTACGACACACACTTCCCTTTCATAGTTGGTTAAAACCGGCAATCGCAGACATCCCGCCTCTCTGTTAAAGCATTTTGTCCCTCCCCTATCCAGCTGGACGTGCTGTTTGGGAACCTCCATGAAATGGTGGAGTTCCAGGTAGAGTTCCTCAAGACCCTGGAGGACGGAACACGCCTGGTCCCGGACCTGGAGAAGCTTGAGAGAGTGGACCAGTTCAAGGTATACTCTTCTTTCAACACAGTGTTTCATCCATCCATACCCCATCCAGTAAGAAGTTTACTATTCGGTTTGGAAAAGCACTTGAGTACCAGTCCACCAATATCGACGAAGTGAATTACTTTTCACCCTGAACCAAAACATCTGTGTTCTTAACTGTCCGTGAACTGAATCTGAAATAATTTAATCCGACCATTGAGCCACTTTTGAGATGTAAGATTGCTACCGTTTGCTTTGCTATCTTTGCTACTAGCCAGCTTGAATACATAATAGGGAATAGAGACGGAGAATAAAAAGTTATGCAAAAGATCAACCAAATTCAATTTTACAGGCGGCTGTGTTCTTTCCCCGAGTTCATCCGTTGATCCAGGAGACATCCCGGTTATTTCGGAGCGCGCTATAGGACAGAACGCACACCCGGTAACAGCGTAGTTTCCGGGGCGTATGTCCTCCTCGATCCACCTCTAACCTGTCCTTCTCTCCTCAGAAAATCCTCTTCTCCCTGGGCGGCTCCTTCCTGTACTACGCTGACCGCTTCAAGATCTACAGTGCCTTTTGCGCCAGCCACACCAAGGTCCCCAAGGTGCTGGTTAAAGGTGAGTGGAAGCTCTGCAGTCGAGGGGGTCAGAGGGGTGGCCTGCGCTGGCCGTCCAGCCCCAGGCCTCCCCAGGTTAGATAATAACGAGGCTGCGGCTGCTGCAGTAGGAGCCTGAGGGCAGAGTTGCTATGGGGAGACATGTCAGTAACTAGCCTTTAGAGAGAGAGTGAGCCTGGGTGTTTGTCTGTGCGTACGACCACTGCCGTCCACATCAAATTTGTAGACCCAGTTTGAACCAAACCTACTAAAAGCATTACAGCTGTGCACATGGATTTTGTTCACTGGCCTTTTGTCTGCTGTGCATTAGTTTGTGGTATTCTGTCATACCCCTTGTGACCGCATAGTTTTAGATTTATTCAATCTTCGTAGTGTAATTGAATGTCTGAACCCTGCACTGGTTTTAAGTCATGTTTGCCGAGAAACTGAAAGGACACCCAAACCTGTGAGAAGGAGAATGCGCTTCAATCCCATCCCTCTGTTCTTCATCTCCAGCCAAAACGGACGCAGACTTCAAGGCCTTCCTGGATGAGCGTAACCCCAAGCAGCAGCACTCGTACACCCTGGAGTCCTACCTTATCAAGCCCATCCAGAGGGTCCTGAAGTACCCCCTGCTGCTCCGGGAGCTCCACTCCCTCACCGACCCCGAGAGCGAGGAGCACTACCATCTGGACGGTGAGAACCCCCAGGCTAACTCGCTGGCCGTAGCGCTTGCTAGCTGCTAGGACCCACCGTAGTTAAAGCCATAGCGCTAACTAGCTGCTAGGACCCACCGTAGCGCTAACTAGCTGCTAGGACCCACCGTAGCGCTAACTAGCTGCTAGGACCCACCGTAGCGCTAACTAGCTGCTAGGACTCACCGTAGTGCTAACTAGCTGCTAGGACCCACCGTAGCGCTATCTAGCTGCTAGGACCCATCATAGCGCTTACTAGCTGCTAGGACCCACCGTAGCGCTAACTAGCTGCTAGGACCCACCGTAGCGCTAACTAGCTGCTAGGACCCAACGTAGCGCTAACTAGCTGCTAGGACCCATCGTAGCACCGGCCGTAGCGCTTACTAGCTGCTAGGACCCACCGTAGCGCTAACTAGCTGCTAGGACCCACCGTAGTTAAAGCCATAGCGCTAACTAGCTGCTAGTACCCACCGTAGAGCTAACAAGCTGCTAGGACCCACCCTAGCACAGGCCATAGCGCTAACTAGCTGCTAGGACCCACCGTAGCGCTAACTAGCTGCTAGGATCCAGCGTAGCGCTAACTAGCTGCTAGGACCCATCATAGCGCTTACTAGCTGCTATGACCCACCGTAGCGCTAACTAGCTGCTAGGACCCATCATAGCGCTAACTAGATGCTAGGACCCAACGTAGCGCTAACTAGCTGCTAGGACCCACCGTAGCGCTAACTAGCTGCTAGGACCCACCGTAGCGCTAACTAGCTGCTAGGACCCACCGTAGCGCTAACTAGCTGCTAGGACTCACCGTAGCGCTAACTAGCTGCTAGGACCCACCGTAACGCTAACTAGCTGCCAGGACCCACCGTAGCGCTAACTAGCTGCTAGGACCCACCGTAGCGCTAACTAGCTGCTATGAACCACCGTAGCACCGGCCGTAGCGCTAACTAGCTGCTAGGACCCGCCGTAGCGCTAACTAGCTGCTAGGACCCACCGTAGCGCTAACTAGCTGCTATGACCCACCGTAGCACCGGCCGTAGCGCTAACTAGCTGCTAGGACCCACCTTAGCGCTAACTAGCTGCTATGACCCACCGTAGCACCGGCCGTAGCGCTAACTAGCTAGTAAATAATCTGTTGCTGAGATACAGGAAGACATAAGTCTTGTTCTGGGAGATTGATTTTTTTGGAATTTAAATACACTGATAGTTTGTTGTTGTTTGTTGATATTCTGACAGAATTGCATTCGGATTAAAGCATCTGCTAAAATTACCAAAAAAGAAAGATAAGAGATAAGAAAAAGTTGGTTAATCCTTTGAGTAATTCAGGTGTAACAGGAGAAAGTTACAGAAACTGATATGGAAACTGCCAAACAAAGCAGAATCACAATAAGATGTCAAGATAAATGGCTAGTGGGGTATGAGGAATAAAATGTTTTTGTTTTCTTATTCAAACTAAAAGTTTGCTGTATTCTGGTGTGTGTCGTCTTCAGTGGCCATGAAAGCCATGAACAAGGTGGCCAGCCACATCAACGACATGCAGAAGATCCACGAGGAGTTTGGGGCCGTGTTTGACCAACTCATCACCGAGCAGAGTGGAGACAAGAAGGAGGTCCGTGGCTGCAAGACGCTCTCTAGATGTGTTGAACCGTGTGGTCATTGATCGGTGTGTACGGTGAGGTAATGTTGCCTTGTGGTCCGTCGCAGGTGGCTGATCTGTCCATGGGCGACCTGCTGCTCCACGCCACGGTGGCCTGGCTCAACCCGCCCTCTTCGCTGGGGAAGTGGAAGAAGGAGCCCCAGCTCGCCACGTTCGGTACGTTCCCCCCCCAGGCCGGACCGACCGCTAGTCAGTCGGATCCAGCAGCCTTCAGAAGTGATAAATGTTTTTCTGCGTCATCATTCCTGACCGTGTGCCTTTTTTTTTTTCCCTTTTGTGTCGCAGTATTCAAAACGGCCGTGGTGTTTGTGTGCAAGGACGGCTCCAAGCAAAAGAAGAAGTTGGTGAGTAGTTCTTCTGTTTGCCAAGAGCCTTCATCATAACAAATGCAGTGTTTTTAAATAGCATCCTGTTCTATTAGGGCCCCGTTGTGTAGAGCAACTTGTCCAAGATCCACTCTCAGATCTAGTCCAGTAGGTCACCTGTACGAAATAAGTTTTGTACACGTCGGACTAGAAATGTCAATTTCTGCCGTGCTCCTTAAAGTTGCAGATCTGCAGTTGGTGAATGCTATGTTGTGTTTAACCTAGAAGCAACGTCTAGTTAAGTACAGCAAAGCTAACTCTCGTCTCGGTCAATGTTTGCAGGGCAGCTCCCATCGCGTGTCGATGTCCTCCGACGAGAAAGACCCATTCCGATTCCGTCACATGATTTCCACCGAGACGCTTCAAGTCAGAGCTTTGGCTAACGGAGGTAGGGCGTCGGTCACATGATAACCCTATCTGAAATTAAGGACATGGCCTTGTCCGTCCTCGTCTGATGGTTTAGGGTCATGGTTGATGATAGGTGATTTCAACGTCCAGGTCAATCTTGTTTGTGTAGCCATTCCCATTCATAGTTTCAGACATTGTTTAGAATCTTTACAAACAGATAAATTATCATTCATGTCTTGACTTTGTTGTTTTAAAAAAAAATACTACGCTTGGTTTTTGTGAAGTTTTCTGAAAACAGCATTTGGTAGACAATCATAATCTGCATGCTTGGATGTATCAGTTGAGCTCCTTTCAGCCGTCTCTCCAATAAAAAATGATTCTAGTCTGGTAGTAGTTTGGGTAATGATGACCTTCCATAGTTGTGGACACTAACCCCTAACTGTATTTCCCCTGCAGACGGGGAGGGCACGGCGGTGTGTGAGATCGTGCACATCAAGTCAGAGTCTGAAGGAAGACCAGAGAGGAGCTTCCAGCTCTGCTGCAGGTACGATTCTCCTCCACCCTCCTCCGCCACCACCACCACCACCACTACTACTACTAACCCCCCATACTACGTCACCATCATCTCCGTCAGTACCATTGTCATCACAATCTTCCCGACCTCTCATACGACCATTACCACCACCTTGACAATAACCCACACCGACAAAACCACCATCTCAACCCCCACCATCTCCACCACCTCCGCTGCTAACATCACCACCACCATCTACACCATCACCGTCTCCCCTTCTACCAACGCAAGCACCACCATCTCCCCCGCCTCCACGACCACCATGATCCCACTTATCCCACCACCACCTCCATCACCACTATCACAACCACAACCATCTCTAACACAACAACCAAGTTCAACTCCACCCATGCAGCACCATTACCTACACCACCACCCCCCCCCCCCCCCCCCTTACACCACCTCATCCCTGCTCTCCCTCCAGCTCCCCAGAGAGCCGGATGGACTTCCTGAAGACGGTGCACTCCATCCTGAGGGAGAAGCAGCGTCGGCAGCTGCTGAAGACGGAGAGCCTGCCTCTCAACCAGCAGTACGTCCCCTTCGGAGGCAAGAGGCTGGGCGCGCTGAAGGGGGCGCGGCCTGCCATCAACAGAGCAGGTAACGCCACGCGCCCACTGAGTCGGGGTTACATCCTCTGAGTGGGATGTTGCATCACCACGAGAGTTCAGTCGTGGATACGTCACATGATCGAGACCAAGTATTGGTCTATGTTACACCATCTGAGGTTTAGAACTATTATTATTGTTATTATATAAGAAATGATGTTATACAAGATATTCAACTTCATACAGTCATTAGTTAAACTTTCGGAAGTCTTCCGTTCAGAGAGATTGATCCGTCCTCTGGCTTTCAGCCAAATCAACTCCTGAGCAGAAGAATGAGCAGCGTTTTTGTTAGCTGAGAGAGAGCGTTGACAAGGAAATGATGGGGTGTCAAACGGGATAATTGTCTCATCAAGTACGTCTTTCAGCTGCCAATCTTGGGTTTAAATTAAGTTATATTTATTATTATAACTATATATATTATCTCATGATAACCCTAACCCCGTGATGATGATACTTTATTTATAAAGCATTTGAGACACAAATAAGGCCCATGGAAAAGGCAAAATCGAGGCTCACATATCAAAACTTCCTTTGGCATTTAAGTCGGCGTCATGAGCTAATTTCTGTGACTTCCTGTGGGTGTAGTGTCGGTCCCCGCTCGCACCCTGGGGAGACGGAAGCTGGTGCGAAACCGCTTCACCATCGACACGGACATCGTGTTCGACCGCGAGCCAGACCTCGAGCCGGCGCCCCCCCCGGAGAGTCCCCAGGACCCCCCGGGAGAGGGGGAGGGGGAGGTGAGAGGAACAGAGACGGAGGAGGAGGAGGAGGAGGAAGAGCTGACGGGGGACACGGACCGCTGGGTGGAGGAGCAGTTCGACCTGGAGGAGTACGAGGACCACCAGGAGGAGGTGAAGGAGACGGACATCCTGAGCGATGAGGAGGAGCTCGCCCTCGCCCGCCGACCGCCGACCAACCAGGCCGACCTGGAGGCCCCCGTCATGGCTCTGACCCTGGGTGGAGGGGAGGGGGAGGAGGAGCAGCAGCAGCAGGGGGGGGAGGAGGAGGAGGAGGAGGTCGGGGCCGGCGGGCCCAAGAGGTCGCCCCAGACGGGGGAACAAGGTGCCAGCAGTGGGGAGGGCGTCGAGGCGGAGGTGTGGGTCCGCAGGAAGAGGTCGGACTGCTCCGCAGACCACGACACGTAAATCACAGAGCAGACGGAAGACTTAGGATTTTAACGACAAAAAAAGATCTACCCCTTTCAACTCCCTCGCTCCCCGCCTCCCCCTCCAGCCAATGCATGGGCATTGGCGTAAATATATATATATAGATATATAGATATATCTCGCACAGCTGTCGGAAGACGTATATCCTAATCAATATTTTTCAAACGCTTCTTTTTGGACAGTCATTGATAAGTGATTGAGCAATACAGGGGCGAGAGGAGCGGGCGGTCGAGGAGTCGTTTGCTGTTTAAAAGAAAAACGGGCCCAGAGGTCGCGCGAAGCGTCCAGCGTCAGCGCCCGGCGTCCAGCGTCAGCGCCCGGCTATAAGGGTACAATCAAGAGACGATAGTTTGCACATTCAGGCAGCTTCCGGGACGTTCTGCCTTTCATTGCCAAATCGGGGTATTTGTGACACGGTCATTTCTGTCTTAGTGGCTCTTGAGTTCTTCTCGGGTACAAGCTGTGTATTATTTTCAACTTCTGTAAAGATGGGTATAGCAAATAACCAGTTCAGTGGTGGATAGTTTACCGTAGTTTACTGGTCATCAAGTGTATACACTGGTATTGTTTTTTTAAAATCAGATTTGTGATTATTTAAAATATGAATTATTCTGTTTTGCAGACTGATTTTTTTTGGTGAGATAAAATATATTTTGCTTTTTCTTTTATCGAATGGGATTACAGAATTATGTTTTCCAGAACCTTTGATGTGGAGGTCAAGGGATTTGTATTTGTTTTAACTTAACAGAATCCTGTTTTACTTGAAATTGCATCAGCTGTCTCATGTTGTTTTTGTTTTCTTTAAGGTTTACTGTGAAACAATTTTTTTCTCAAGTTTACTGTGTATAGATATATATACGATACTTTTCATCTGCAGTGCCATTTATAGGACGATTTCATTGTAACACTCCACACAAGCACACTTTTACACAGAACCTGCACATAAACATTGTATGGTTTTTTGTGTATTTAAACATTTTTTAAATTTACTTTTTAAACTTCACTTGTGATAGGTCACAATGTATGGATTTTAACTTATTCATATTCTTCCATAATTTATCGGTACATCTGCATATAAAGTATTAGTTTTCTCAAAAGAAGGTCCAAATATGCTGAAGCAATCAAGGAGAAAGATGGTTTGTGTCTGGAGAGTGAAAGTCATTCTTATAAAGAAGCTCATTGTGCTACTAAGACTACATTTTTATTACTGTGTGTACATATAGAAAAAGATGTATTGATATCATAATAAATACCCTTGTTTCGTACTTACAAATCCCCCAAATCTGCTTTTTTGATCTTGTGCTTTTATGTTGGTTTTTGGGATAACCATAGTTTAAAAACCGTAGAAAAACGTGTGGATTCCAGCAGTGTTTCTGATTCTATATCTATTCTATTGCTTTATGCTTTCATTGCTTTCTATGGTAGGGGGGGGTGGGCGCCCCCGTTTAACGGAGACGGACCCGGTTTCTGGTGGCATCTCCCCGGCTGGATTTGTCGCCGGTCCCTCCGGGAATGTCCCCGCTTTTCAAAAACCGGGTATATATCCAAATAGGTTTTTAAATGACAATAGTTCGAGTTTTCTCATGAATAATAATTGTGAGGTTGTTGCTACTACAATCAGATAGACATGAGAATGTCTGTCGACTTTATACCATAAGCAGGCATGGCTTATAAACAATAGACGATCAATACAATATTCTGTATTTGAGGAGCTACTTTGGATTCTTTTCGGCTGGGTTATCAAACTTGAAAACACACTATAATAAACCATTGGGGATGTAGGCTATTGCTAAACCATTAACTACACTAACATTTACCCTAATAAGAATAAGTAAAATAAAATGTCAATGTCCCCCTTTTTTCATATATTTCAGATATGATTATATCAGCTATTTTGTTTATAGACTGCCAAACCACATAGGCTATGTCCCCGTTTTTCAGTTCAGAAATCTGGTCACCTTATTCTGAGCTTAACTATCAACTTTATTCGTTTTGGTCGATCCAATGTCGAAAATGTTGAAGTTAAACGGGCCTCCCTGAATAATGCTTTTATTCTGAAGCTGGCCGTCGACCAAGACATGAGGGGCCGTGAATATGTGCGACTATATTGCCTGTATTTTTTAATATCCCCTCAGGTATTAATGAGGTGGATGGTCACCTTCTAGGTTGAGGGTGTTGTGGCTCCTTTCAGGCGGATAAAGAACCCGGTCCCTTGTCTGGTCTTCCGACCTCTAGGTGAGTGAATCTCTGTCCATACCTCTCCCTTGAACGCGGGAATCCTTCTCCCTTATCTCCTCAACGTCATCGAACTTGCCAGAAGCGCCCGTCTTGGAAATAATGGTTCCCCTGACACCGTAATCACGGACCGACGGATTTATTTTGGTGGCGTCGACCGTTATGTCAGCCGATCCTCCTCAACCCGGACAAAAGCCCGGAGAGACCCTTTTATCGGGGTGATCTGAGCCTCTGTGTGTGTGTCCCACGCTTGCCCGTCAAATGCTCTGCCCTGAACTCTACCGATGGATAGGGCACTCAGGGCAGGCCGTTCTCCGTTATACTTTCGACAAGCTGTCTGTGTGGGCCAATCCATGGCTTACATTAGCTCTTTTAGGCTTTTTTTTTTTTTTAGGGAAACTGCAGTTACTGCACATAAACTTCGTGACAATAACGATATGGTGTAGGCCTACTGTACATTGTAGCCTACATTCCGCAAGTAACTCAATCAAGTAACTTTGATTTAATATGAATTGAGACTTTGTTTCAAGAATGTAATTGATATCCAGTAGGGGGCGCACGTGTACATGCACCGAACAATTAAAAAAATAATCTAAACCCCTCGTATTTTCTATAGCTCGACCTTTTACGGGATTTGCTTTAACATTTGATGTAAAAAAATATATATATATATATATCATACTAATCAATGTTGTATGGGGCTACATTTTATAAACTATCTATATGAAAATGTAAAGTCATAGATAAACTAATACATCCACATCCCATAAATAGCTTACATCATTAGACAATTGACCAACTAGCAACTGTTTATTAACATCGTTTTTAGGCTTTCCTGTTAACCGATTTATTCATAATTTGATTTTGTGAGGATAGTATATTTCTGAGGATCTGCGTAGTACTGCAATGGCTCCTTTCTTTTAACCGGGCTTACGTGATGTGTTTACTTTAGAGAGGGTTAGCCATTAGGATCGTTTCACCAAACCTGTTAGGCAGGCCCACAGGTTTCAGTTCCTGCTCTTTCACACTGGGAGTCTGGGTTGCTTTCAATGACTTCTGACAATCTCTCTCAAACACACACACACACACACACACACACACACACACACACACACACACACACACACACACACACACTCGTGCACAGCTGCACACATAAACACAGGCCGGGGAAATTAAAGAAGTCAAATATTTCCTAATAAAATTTGACCATTTACCTCCCATATTGTGTACAATTTGGAACGAATATACAATTGTACAGAGTCAATGTTAGACCTACAGTAGCCCCATGTGAATAGGTATATATGAAAGGGGAAAGTGTTTGACTGCGACAGTAATATCACTGGACCCAAGCCCAGCTTTAGCATCTTAGTGTTGGTCTAGAAGCCTGACGGCAGCATAAGATTGTCTTTTTGGATCCCAGATTGAAAATTAGGCACATATTGGATACCACAACTGTGGCTTTCGAAAATACCTCTCGCATGTAAAACCTTCAGCCTTTATCCTTCAACCAAGAAACACAAGAAACAGTCGGAGACGGCCTAAGCTAAACAAACTTAAAAAAAAAAGGTGAGGTGAAGTCAACAGTGAAACTTAAAGGGAGGTATTTTATCAGCTGGCCAGGGCCAAACCAGTAGGATGGCATAGCAGCACGTCTTTTACGAGGTGAAAACGGATTGATCACGGAAACGCTCCACTAGTTCTCCCGCAGAGACCGGACCAGAGCGAGCTCCGTCATGAACGCCAAGCTGGAGGTCCTCGCTCTGGTGCTGGGCTTCCTCGGCCTCGTCGGCACCGTGGCCGTCACCGCCATGCCCATGTGGCGCGTGACCGCCTTCATCGGCGCCAACATCGTCGTCATGGAGATGACGTGGGAGGGCCTGTGGATGAACTGCGTCTGGCAGGCGGGCGTCCGAACCCAGTGCAAGGTCTACGACTCGCTGCTCATCCTGACCCCTGACCTCCAGGCCGCGCGAGCCCTCACCTTGGTGTCCGTCGGCGTGGCGGCCGCCGCGCTTCTCGTCGCGTTCTGCGGGGGGCGCAGGACGGCCTGTTGCCGGGGCAACCCCAAGGGGAAAGACGTGACGCTGGTGGTGGGCGGGAGTCTGTTCCTGCTGGCCTGCGTCACCACGCTGCTGCCCGTGTGCTGGACGGCCCACGCCATCATCACCGACTTCTACAACCCCGTGGTGTCGGAGGCGCGCAAGCGGGAGCTGGGCGCGGCTCTCTACGTGGGCTGGGGCGCCGCCGGCCTGCTTCTGGCCGCCGGCGCCATCCTCATCTTCAGGTACTCGGCCCGCCGGGAGAAGGAGAGGGGCACGCCGACGTATGGCGCCGAGGGGTACCACGTGACCGGCACTGAGGAGGAGGACCGGAAGGAGGACGTAGTGGACGTGGCTCGTTCCACGCAGGCTGGGAGCCTTTACGGGAAGCAACAGTACGTCTGAGGAGCGGACGCAACACGCACACGCTGACCGTCCCGCGGGGGAATAACAGCACTGTCCCGGTTAGGATCACATGAGATGGGGTTAGATCAAATGTACATTCATTAATCGCACATGGGTATTCAAGGAGTCACAGCATCAAGAACAGGACAGTGGTATTATAAAAAAAAACACAAAATTAGGTATTTTTGGAATTAGAATTAATGTTGATGTAAAAAATATGATGTTGCAGGTGAGCCATGTATTCTTGACAATATACGCACAATTATTGAATTGATACATTGCACGCATGATGCAACACAGTTTCTCATTTATCTTGAAGCCTGGTTTGTACCGTACTGGTGTGAGGCAATGGTGGTATTTTGTATGGTGTCATTCTGCGGTGATGATGTAGTTGTATAATTTATTACCCAATCCTTTAGAGAACAGGGTCACACCGGGAAAGGAGTAGTCTGCCCTAATGTGGGATGAAAAAGCACTTGTCTTTCTTACTAAAAGTAATAATATATATTGTATAGTAATATAAGATATAATATAATTTTTATGATCAATCATTTTCAATGTTAAACGAGAGGTTTACACAAAAACTTAATCTGTACTCTGTGACAAAAAGATATTCTGATTGCAAATAAAAAATAACTGAAAATAACTAATTGTTTGAGGATTCAGTTTGTCTCAGCTTCTGTCCATCGAGCTGGTCGTTCCGCACGCCAACTTGTGTTTTGGAACTCGTCTATTGGCAAGGCAAAGTCTGCTTGCCTGAGAATTGTGACGATTCATTCTATGAAGCATTTTTAAAAGATCTTTCTTTTTGTATAGGCCTATTTTACAAAACATGACCCCTTTTAGAAGAGGCCTGATACAAATTGCCTGCATGTCTCATAGCCTTAATCGGTGTTCTTGTATAGAAGAGGAGAAGTGAACAGCAGAAGAGCGGTCATGGACCCGTTGAGTTCGAGGACTAGTAGTACACAAGAACTATCTTCTTATTCAAGAATTTGAGGAAGCTTAAACCTTTATACTTTTCTGATTTCCCAGTATTACCCTGAGTAAACGCTTGTCTCGTACATGCCTAAAAAACGTTTGATCCGTGGCGACTGGAACTAAAACCCACAGTAGTTAATTGCAAAAATAAGCCAAATTCAACTTCCTACCGTTGGGAAAACCTGCAGACAAAACGAGAATATAGGATAGGAGAGTGTTGTTTGGCTGCTATTATGTAGGCCAACATTCGTACTATTTATACTCAATAGTTGAAATTAAATGTGAAAACAGAATCTGAGTGTAAACATGGCAGTACAAGCGGTAAACATATTCACTGTTTATGTTTTAATTTGCACTCATTTGTGTGATAAAGGTTTGAACGAGGGACAGCATGGTGTGAACAGCTGTCTAGGAGAGTAGGCTGTTGACGTTGCAGTGAAACTCGGGCAGCTCAAACCTCAATGCCTTGCCCCAACAGCTCCAGTAGCACCAATGGTTTAAAAAAAACGTTTACAACCTCTTTCTCTCGTCAGAACAAAACAGACCATAAATAAAGTGAGATGCTCGCCTGGTGGCCAGGTGTGGTATGGCTTTTACTCCGATTTAAAGCAAGATGGAGGCCTAAAGCTTCAACTTATTTATGTATAAAACATCATTCAGTATTGACTGTAGGATGTTTTCGTTTATAATTAAGTTGAATAATTGTGATTACCAGCCAAAAATCGGACTCAATCATTGTCATCCATTGAAAAACCAGATGTTTTTCCTGGTTTGGTCGTCAAAACACCAGTGGGATGTTTCTCAGTCCCTGATGAAATGAAACAACAACATATCGACCTTTACCTTGACCAACACTATAACTCTGATTAAATCAGGGCTTAATCAACAACCCCTTCAGAGAGAGAGAGAGAGAGCGAGAGAGCGAGAGAGCGATTGATCAAGACACTAAATGGCCTATTGTTCATGCTAATTTCCTCTTTGAGTGCACGCAGACCGGTATCAGCGGTTGTGGCGTGGCCATCTTCCGTGGCCCTATAAAGCAGCTCAACCAGTAGGATCACATGCCATAGTCAGCATACCTTCTGGGGTGTAAAAGCTCCTTCCTCCCACATCCCTTCTTAATTTGGACGCCAGACACCAGAGGCTCAAGAGGCAGTTCGTCTCTCTCCGGTCCGTACGCCGCCGACATGGCTTACAGTGGCTACACGGCCTACAGTGGCTACACCAAGCCGCCCCAGTCCTACGCGGCGACGTACTACGACGAGAAGCAGGCGCAGGCGCAGTCGCAGGCCTACCAGGACTCTGTGTATGAGGAGAAGGAGAGGGTCGCCAAGAAGGACCGGCGGGACGCCATTTGCTGCGAGGTGATCGCCCTCGTCATCGGCTTCATCGGCCTGATCGGCGTGGCGGCGGTCACCGGGCTGCCCATGTGGAAGGTGACGGCCTTCATCGAGGAGAACATCATCGTCATGGAGACGCGGTGGGAGGGCCTCTGGATGAACTGCTACCGGCAGGCGAACATCCGCATGCAGTGCAAGGTGTACGACTCCCTGCTGTTCCTCCCGCCCGACCTCCAGGCGGCCCGGGGGCTCATGTGCAGCGCCGTGGCGCTCACCGTCTTCGCCCTGGTCGTGTCCGCCGTGGGGATGAAGTGCACCAAGGTGGTGGACCACCGCGCCCGGACCAAGCACATCGTGCTGGTGTCCGGCGGCTGCCTGTTCCTCCTGGCCTGCGTCACCACGCTCATCCCCGTGTCGTGGACGGGCCACGTGATCATCCGGGACTTCTACAACCCCCTGCTGATCGACGCCCAGCGGCGGGAGCTGGGGGAGGCGCTGTACATCGGCTGGGTGACGGGCGCGCTGCTCTTCGTGGCCGGCGTCATCCTGCTGTGCCGCCACGTCCCCCGGACCCAGGAGGAGGAGGAACGGGCCGTCGCCGTGGCCAACGGCAACATCTACCAGCCGGCGTATGCGTACCAGCCGTACACGTACCAGCCCGCCTACAGCTACGCCCCGGCCTATACCCCCGGCCCTGGCCCCGGCCCGGCGTCCATCATCTACACGCCCAATCGGTTCCAGTAGAGCAACAACCTCAGCACGGAATAGACTTCAATGTGGACCACCAGGTGGTTTCTTTCTAAACAAGAATTTAAGACTGATTGGCCGCCCGGATGGCGGTGGCTGGAAACAGACTCGTCTTTTTTTTAAATTCAGTTTATTTTTTTAAAAGAGCATTTTAATGGTTGGAGGGTCAACAAGATCAAAGGAGAGCCAGCTGTGCTGCTGTCGTTTTAGAATCGTTTTGTTTGAGTCCTCGTTCGATCGACTTTAATATTGCCATGAGTTAATCATTAGTGTTTCGTTTAAAGAGTAACGCGACACTAGTTTAGAATTGTTGGTTTGCTACACCCTTCAGGTTGAAACCTGATGGTTAACTGTTAGAAATATATGATTTGGGGCTTTTGAATAATTCCCTTTAGTGATTGGTAGTTGGTGGTAGTGTCAGCTGTTTGGGATAAAGTATAATTGTTTACTGAAATCATATTAAATCAAAGTAGAAGTCCTCTATCTCGTGGATGTCTTTCAGAAAATACCAAATATCACTGTGGCCTTTCGTTTTGAGGCAGTGTAGTTACTCTTTAAAATGAGGAAACATCTCGATATATTTACAAAGCTGAACATACAGTTGAATATTGCTTTAAAAGTGGATCTGCACTTTAAGAAACAAATATATATATATTGTCCATTTTTACACATGTGTTTTTACAATAAATGTTTAATTATTATTTTTTGGTCCATTTTCTTTCTGTGTTTTAAACAATGACACATTTGAACAGAACAGGATAAACAAGTTCATAGTGAGGTCATAAGAAAAGGTCCAGTAGTTTGTCTGGAAGCAAGAAGAAGAACACAGGTCATGTGACATCTTCTTTGTGTTGATGCTTGGTATGTGAGGCTGACATTGTTGTGTTCCCTACCGTGTCTCCAGTTCACATATCCCTAACCTGTGAAACCGGCTTGGGCGCTCTGTTACACCCACTAAACAAATGGCTCTGACCGCGTCCCGAGGCTAGCACTGAAAACTACTCAAGCTTAGTTTTGTATAGCTGAAAACCATTCAGTCATATCGGTTTTTAGCCTGCTTGATTTGAGTAAATGTTTTTAGTAAACAAAAAAAACAGAACACATATTAATCCTTTGATTATGCTCTTTTTAACACAATGTGCTTCTGAAGCGATGCACATATAAAATAACCGAAACAAAAGTGTATATATTCCCAACAGCATCGTCCCGTTCTGTCCTTGATATTGTTTGGTTTTTCGTGTTCTCAACATGAATTATTCACAATTTACACCTTTAAGATGAGGTTTGTTCAAGGTTGGGGTCCACACCTCCCCCAGGTAGAAGATGAGACAGGACTGTAAACCGAGACCTCTGATCAAGCAAACCAGTAGCCTCCTCCCACTCCTAGGTACACACACATAAACACACTAAACACACCTAGACACATCTACACACACGCACGCATCTACACCTTAACACACACGCACACATATCTACCCATAAAGGGACGCACGCATTTACACAGTGAGACGGATACTCACAGACTCACACACATCCACGTGCGCGCACAGACACACACACACACATACACCTGCATCATGTACACACACGCACATCTACCCATAAGGTCACCTTTAACGTATGCACAGCTACGCGCACATCTATGCAAAAGCACTTACATTTACATAGACACACACAGACACACACACACACACACACACACACACACACGCACATCTAAACACACATTGTCTAGAGGGGATTCGGTCGCCTAGCAACAGGTCTCAGTTTGCACCCCTCCCAGTTACTGTGTTACTCCTGTGGGAAGAGGCGGGTGCACAGGTACACTCTTCTCTCAGGTAAAACTCTTCCTAGCAAACACGCACAATCCTCTGGCTCCCATCGGACACACACACCTGCTGTCGCCCACACTCCACGGGAGGACGGGGAACGAACCGGAAACCAATAGGACCCAACAGGTCCATCAAGACCCTTCGGGACCCCGATAGGAACCACCGGGAGCATCCAAGACCCGGCCACGACCACCCCCACGGGAACATGGCCAACTCGGCTCTGGAGATCCTGGGCATGCTTCTGACCCTGATCGGGCTGATCGGGGCGGCGGCCACCACCGGCATGCCCATGTGGCGCGTGACGGCCTTCATCGGCGAGAACATCATCGTGTTCGAGACGCGCTACGAGGGCCTGTGGATGAACTGCTTCCGGCAGGCGGACATCCGCATGCAGTGCAAGGTGTACGACTCCCTGCTGGCCCTGTCCGCAGACCTGCAGGCGGCCCGGGGCCTCATGTGCGCCTCCCTGGCCCTCGGGGCCTTGGGGCTCCTCATCGGACTGGTGGGCATGCAGTGCACCTCCTGCATCCAGAACAACGACCGCGCCAAGCGCATGATCCTGGTCATCGCCGGCGTGATGGCCATCTTGGCGGGCTTCTGCGTCATCATTCCCGTGTCGTGGACGGGCCACGTGATCATCCGGGACTTCTACAACCCCCTGCTGATCGACGCCCAGCGGCGGGAGCTGGGGGAGGCGCTGTACATCGGCTGGGTGTCCTCCGTGTTCCTCATCGCCGGCGGCTGCTTCTTCGCCTGCTGCAACCTGCAGTCCGAGGAGAAGCCCCGCGATAGGTACGTGTACGGACAACGGACGCCCCCGTACATGAGCTACACCCCCCAGTACCAGCCCCAGTCGATCATGATGGCCCCCCCGCAGCCCAGATCCCAGCCCATGATGTCAAGACACCCCTCCACCAACTACAGCTACCAGTACAGGTACCCCTCCTCCATTCGGAGCGCCCAGCATCTGCTCTGAGCTCCATCCCCCCCTCCAGCCATCACCCACCTGAACCTCCAGCCCGTACCCCAACCCACAACCACCCACGCACGCTTGGACTGGCAGGGAAGGATGTAGTTGAAGGATTCTGGTTGGTTAGAGGACAAGGCGAGGAACTCTTTTTATCGCTGTCTTTGTTCAGCAGCTCTGTTTACTCGTGGTAAAGCACATTTCCACATCTCAAGCAAGGAGAGATGAACTGAAAACTATTCTCTTGCATTTCGTCCTTTGATTCAATCGAATGGTATTTGTCCATTCCTCAGTTATTATTTTTGTATTTCATTTTTGTGTTGTAAATATGTGCATTGGTCAAAAATAATAGACTTAGTTCTTAGATAAAAAAATTGTAATGGAACTAGAATATAATAAAAACATGTAACCAATTTAAGTTTGATAATAAAATGTATAGATTAATAATTATTGTGGACATTCTTTTTCTTTAATTCAGATCCTGCCTTTCTAGGGATAGGGGGTTAGGGTTATTACGGTAATTATCAGCTTGGCCTACATCCACCTGTTCACCTGAAACCTCATTGGCATGAATGTAAAAACAGGTGAGGTGTTTTTGACGTAAGATAGGAGCCACCCATCGACTTTGTTTCTTCATGATTTCAAATTACATTTCAAGTGTCTATTGAACGTGAAAAAAAAACTTGTGATCAATCTAGTCAACAAAATTTGTTTTGTTTATATTTGCCTATGTCAACATCAAATCCATTCTGGAAGAAAATAACAAAAATAGAACAAAAATAACAAAACCAAGTCAATATTAATTTACTTATTTTGCATTATCAAACGTCCTTTTGATGTTATAATATGTTAATAAAACATGTGAGATCATATATATTATTGATTCAGATAATCATTGTCATAAAATAAAAGATGAGCAGCATGTTTCCTACATCCTGCTGTTCGCCTCAACCATCATCGGTATGTAAACACGGGACAGGTTATTTGCACCTTGAATGACGTAGTCCTTAAAGATCTAGTTTAATCTTCGGTGATTTACAATGAAGATGTTTGGCCATCTTCATGGCCATTCCCGAAAGTTATTTCTTGGTAGTCCTATTGTTTATCTATATTATCTTGTTTGTAAACAGAACGGATAGAGACTTGCGTTTTAAGAGTGTTCATAATACTAACCGGATATTGAAGTATGTCTGAAAGCTGGGTCACGGGATCAAAATTTGCAAGTCACTTTGAATGATTGAATGATATCAGTGCGCGCCGATTTCCAACCCGGAATGTTGTGTCGATTGGATACGCCCCTTGTTTCTGGGAAACCAATGAACCTTTATGCCATGCAGTAGCACCTATATAACTCATAACAACTCTTAAGTCTTGCCTAAAGTAGGAGAGACTTAAGAGCTATTATTTGAACGTCATTTTTTATGATTGCCGCAGAATTCGTCCGGTATTAGTGAGTGAAATGTGCTGTGAGATAATCTGTTTTGAGGGCCTTCGACTGCCTATGAACGAGACAATTTACATTTAAGTGTGCTCCCATCTTATTTCGGACCAATCAGAAAATCTTATCCCTAATTGCTTTTTGACACGATGCCAGTCAATCACATATCAGTGCGTGCGTAGGCAACACTATCCTCCTCAATGGCGGAGAAACGTAGTGAGCGTTTTGAGGGCTTCTAAGTTTCAAAATCGTCCTCTCCCTCTTATATAACTTACATACAGCAGATTTAACAAAATTATGTGAATGTATGACACACAAGACTGGGTCTTTGAGGTTTGTTCCTGCACAGAGTGGCCTAATCTTTCATTATCCTAATATTCCATCACTGGCTTTTTTATGGCAGATTATGCACTTGATCCTGTAATTTTGATGTTGTGTCGTCCGACGAGTGGCTTTAATATGGAAAGTTTTGAATAACTATAATTATTCGACATGATAAAAAGAATACTAAAGGAAATATAAGAAATTTACAAGGTAAATCAATATAATGGTGGGGAATTGAACTGTTCTGCCCCCTTGTGGAGCAGATTTATGCTAAACCTTCGGGTCAGTCAACTCTACAAACTAAAGCGCCTCATAGGGTATTGAAACAAATAAAAAAGCATATCTCAGAGATATTTTGTGTGAGTGTGTATGTTTTAATGCGTGTGTGTGTGTGTGCCTGTGTGTATTTGTGTGTGCGTGTGTCTGTGTGTGTGTTTTATGCATGTGTGTTCGTATGTGTGTGTGTGTGTGTTTTGTGCATGTGTGTTTGTGCACGTGTGTTTGTGTGTGTGTATTTGTGTGTGCGTGTGTCTGTGTGTGTGTTTTATGCATGCATGTGTGTTCTATGCATGTGTGTTTGTGTGTGTGTGTGTGTGCGTGTGTGTGTGCGTGTATGTGTGTGTGTGTACGTGTGTGTGTGTGTTTTACGCATGTGTGTTTGTGTGTGTGTGTGTGTGTTTTATGCATGTGTTTTGTGTGTGTGTGTGTGTGTGTGTGTGTGTGTGTGTGCGTGTGTTTGTGTGTGTGTGTGTGTGTGTGTCTGTCCACTGCTCTGTGAAAGAGTAAACAGACAGTCAGCAGGTATAGGCCAGTGCTTCCTCATCTCTCTAACCCAACCAGGTGAAGCCAGAGAGCTCTCCCATAATAAACAGCACACACACAGCCCACCCACCACCAGCTCTCACCCACACCGCTGACAAACCAGCTCAGACCAGCTCAAAGCCTAGGACAAGCTCAGAGGCGAGGAACAGCTGAGAGACCCGCCTGGACCAATCCAGACCAACTCAAAGCACCGACCAGACCAGACCAGAGACCAGACTCACCAGACCAGGGACAAGACCCACCCAGACCAGACCAGACCAGACCAGACCAGACCAGACCAGACCAGACCAGGGACAAGACCCACCAAGACCAGACCAGACCAGACCAGGCCAGAGACAAGACCGGTTGCAGGCTCCAAACCGGCTCACAAAAGACTCCCTGGTCCACCCAGCTCTCTCGGACTATGTCTCCTTAGAGTTTGACCAGTGTTGTCCTACTGGGGAACTTAGCGAGGGGGAAGACGACACCCTCCTACCGCCTGGAGGAACCCCCTCCGGCCGCCTCAGCAGCAGCGAGATGGTCCAGGGCATCCAGGAGATCGCAGCCATGCTGGTGGGTCTGGTGGGCCTGGTCGGCGTGGCGGCCACCACCGGCATGCCCATGTGGAAGGTGACGGCCTTCATCGGCGAGAACATCATCGTCATGGAGACGCGGTGGGAGGGCCTCTGGATGAACTGCTACCGGCAGGCCAGCATCCGCATGCAGTGCAAGGTGTACGACTCCCTGCTGTTCCTCCCGCCCGACCTCCAGGCGGCCCGGGGCCTCGTGTGCTGCTCCCTGGCGCTCTCGGGCCTGGGCCTGCTGGTGGCGCTGGCCGGGATGCGCTGCATCTCCTGCGTCCAGGGCAACGAGCGCGCCAAGGTGGTCATCCTGATGGCGGCCGGGGGCATGCAGCTGGTGGCGTGCGTGTGCATCCTCATCCCCGTGTCGTGGACGGGTCACGTGATCATCCGGGACTTCTACAACCCCCTGCTGATCGACGCCCAGCGGCGGGAGCTGGGGGAGGCGCTGTACATCGGCTGGGTGACCGGCGCGTTCCTCTTCGCCTCGGGGTGCCTGTTCGCCTGCCGCCGCCTGCCCGAGGACAAGGGGGCGTACCACCAGGGCGTCCGCTACCCCCAGATGAGGTACGACCCCGTGTCCAGCGTCTCGACAGGCCCGCTGCCCCCGTCAGCGGCGGGCCACGGCCTGACCATGCAACCGGCGCCGTATCAGGACAACAGAATGGCGGTGCCGTTCCATCCCAACGGTCAGTTTTACCCGGTGGAGAGCGGCGGCCATGCCGTGTTCCCGCCGGCGTCCATAGCCCACAGCTCCGGCGGCCACTACCTGGGGAGCGTGCCGACCCGGGAGACGTCCGTGTACGCGAGTCACCCGAGCACGTCGTTGTACACACTGCAGCCCATGCCGCCCATGCTGGCCCACCACCCCTCCATGTCGAGCAGCCACAGCCAGTACACCGTCAAACCCTCGATGCCCGGACACCAGCCACACTCCATGTCCACTTACACGGGGTCCTCCAGCTTCCACCCTGTCCCACAGAACCCCCTTTTCATCCGCTACCACGAGTCCAGGGTGGATCCGGGGTCCAACAGCGGTACAAGCAGAGGTGGCGTTTACATATGAAGAGGGGGGGGTTCTGGTTGAGTTCCACGGTGAAGGCCGTTTAATATCGCACTGAACATTTTAAAGAAAATGTATTTAAATGAAAGAAAATTTACTTTTAGTGGACAACTTAATGGCAAATGTGCTGTAACACGTGTGTATGTTATATATGTATATAAACGTACTTAATCGGTGGTTCTACTGCGGTTGTCCTTTGTTTAGTACATATAATAGGAGACGGGTGTGAACTGGTTTTCCAACTGTTTTCAGTAAACAAAGATGGCACTATGGGTGGGATGTCTGAGGGCAGAACCAAAACAATGAGCCCGTATGAAACCAATAGAACTTTTTTTGTATCCTTCTATTTATCTTGTGTTTAGATGGGATTTCATGAAGCAGGGGATCATTATTTAACAATTGTAAATCTAAATGTACATAGAGACCTCATTAATTTAGACACTGACTTTTAAAAGCACTAACCAGCATTCAATATGGTTTAAAAAAATGTTTGTGTCTCAATCCATTCTATTCAAGTAGGCTAGTTTATGTTATTTGTAGTCATAATAAATCTAGTTGACTGACTGCATTGTTTTCAATGTTTACTCAAACATACTCGGATCATGCTTCATCTGTTGACTGTGTACGTTACGCCATTATTCGCCACTAGATGGCCCTAGATAACAATACACGTGCTTCTGTTGAGTTGATGGGACTCATTTAGTGAGATACCCTTTAATAGTAGGCTGTTGTATTAGTCGAGGCGTTATATCCAACAACAATATTTAGATCAATGGCTGTAATCAACGGCAACGCTATCGTCAATTTCAACTGTCAACCATAGGCAGCTCATCAAATGTAATGATCCTCATAAATATGTTATCAATTAATAGCCTTGCCCTTGTTATAATGCAGATAAATTAATTGTTTGTAGCATAGGCGATCGTATTGTTAGGCCTATATCACAGGGAGAGATAGGCCTACACAAAGAGAGGCGCTCAGAAGCAGACAGAACGAGTTTAAATAGTTATGCTCATGTTCACATGTTATCAATATGAATATTATTGCCATGACGCATGCTTTGCCCAAAGTAGCCTAATAAATGAGTTAGAGGAGGATCCGTCCTTTTCACAAGTAGGTTAAGGTAACATAAACGGGTATTTTCTCTCTGTATCGGGACGTGCCAGATACAACAGTTTGAGGCAGTTAATCTCCCGGTTTGAAGATTACATCTGCGGGTCCATCGGGACGGGAGCAGCAGAGATTTAATCATTCCTCGGTGTACCGAGTCAAAGACGTTGTCGAGGTCGAATGTTGCCAGATTTAAAGTTAATCTTTAGGACGTATCCATGTTTGCGGATCAGCAGCTTGGATCTGCCCTCGATTGACTGCACGGGAGCGACGCGCACGGTGCGCAACCGTTGCGCGCACGTTGGGGGCCCTTCTCCCGCCGTCGTCCACGCGGGAAGTTTGCGCGCGTTGAGAGAGTAACCGCGGGGACCCGGGAATGACGGTCGGGAATGATGGGCGCTGAGCTCGGTTCGCACGATATGGATTTTCGAAATATGGAAACGCCGGAGTTTTGCTTGAGTTGAAAACTATTCCAGCGGATTGATTTTATTATCTATTTTATTTTATTCTCCTGATCACAATGTGTGAGGAACGGTGTGGCTTGGACGGCGTTATGTTACGTTCTCCCATGGATACCAGCAGGATACTGGAGATGAACGACTCAGAATGAATTAAGACGGAAACAGAAGAATATCCATGTTAAAGTGGAGGCCGGAGCGAGTACCATGGAGAAAAGGAAGGGAGTTTTGTTTTCGCTGCTTTGTTTGGCTGCAGAGTTCTGGCTCAGTTCGCAGCAGGTCCTGAGAATCGGTGAGTTGCTTGGAGGTGTGTTTGTGTGTGCGTGTGTTCGTGTGTGCGTGTGTGTGTGTGTGTGTGTGTGTGTGTGTGTGGAGTGTCTGTGTGTGTGTGTGTGTGTGTGTGTGTGTGTGTGTGTGTGTGTGTGTGTGTGTGTGTGTGTGTGTGTCTGTGTCTGTGTGTGTATTTTCTGAATGTTTGTGTGTCTGTGTGTTTGTCTGTGTGTGTATTTTGTGAGTGTGTGTGTGTGTGTGTGTGTGTGTGTGTGTGTGTGTGTGTGTGTGTGTGTGTGTGTGTGTGTTTGTCTGTCTGTGTGTGTCTGTGTGTGCGATTTTGTGAGTGTGTGTGTGTGTGTGGTATGTGTGTGTGTGTGTGTGTGTGTGTGTGCGTGTGTTTGTGCGTGTGTGTCTTTGTGTCTGTGTGTGTGGTGTGTCTGTGTGTGTTTGTGTGTCTGTGTGTGTATTTTGTGAGTGTGTGTCTGTGTGTGTGTCTGTGTGTGTATTTTGTGAGTGTGTGTCTGTGTCTGTGTGTGTGTGTATTTTGTGAGTGTGTGGTGTGTGTGTGTGTGTGTGTGTCTGTGTTGTCAGTGTTCGTGTTTAAGATACACACGTCCCTTCGATAAGCAGGTGGTGTATCCCAAACACAGAGAATCCACGGTACCCTGGTATGTATTCCTGTACTGTTCCGCTTCAGGTGGCACCGCCAGCATCCCAGTGCGTGAGATCAGGAAGAACAGAGGACCTCTGCTTCAAAACAAATCCACTTTCACCTCTTTCAGTGTCAACTTGTCTCACACTTGTCTCACACTTTAGTTCCCCCGGGTGGATATCAACGAGTTTTAGTTGTAGATCTAAAACAAGTTAATGCCAAGCGGTTGACAGGAACTCCACTGTGCTATTAATAATAGTTGCACTTGCACGTCTATTCCACAGTCTGTTTGATGTTACATGTGAGGCCTAAACCAAAGTGCACCGGTGTGCAGAATGTGAGTTTTATGTTATAACTCTTTCCCTCTTCAGTAGCCCACCCAAGCCCCTACAACCACCCCCCCCCATCTAACAGTTGTAGTGATCAGATGTGCAGAGCTTCATATTGTTAAGCTAGGCAGATCATCTGGCCACCTAATCTTTGTCATTTTCTCCACAACCTCCTGAACTCGTAATCTGGCCCATATGGCCGCGTTCGGTTCCAATTAACGCGTCGGGAGCTCAGGCCTCCCGACGTTCCTCCTGGCTCCCTCCTAACCCCGGCCGTGCCCCTTCTGGTGATAACGGTCGGTCCTCCTCTCAGCCCCCAGGCCTTCCTCTACTGTAACCCTAATCTCCTGATGGCAGAAAGTCTCTTCCCGGAAATGGAAATGAGTCTGAAAAAAAAGTCTGGTTGTAAAGGTCAGATGAGGGAAGGAGAAAGACATGGGCCTTCAAACTCTTCATTCTGGTGGTGGGGTCTACAGCTTATGTTCATCTGCTCACGTCAACCATTGTCCTTTTATTAATATTCATCCAAAGTGTCTAAGACTTAGTATGAATGTTGTTAATGCATGTTGTTAATGAGCAGGTAGATTAAACAGTGCCTTTCGGATGAGAGTCGACCACTAGTCTCAACGCCCGACAAACCAGAGCTAGCCCAAGGGATAGCTCCTCAAGTTCCCAGTTGACCTTTAAACAATGCCTTAACCAGGGCTTTGTAACAGGGAGTTCAACAGGGCATCAGACTGGTCTTAAAACAGGGACAGGGGTGTACTGGGAAAGAGATTCAGCCTTGGATTTATCCACTGGGATCGGCCCAAGGGGCAGGGGAGAGATCTCTATGAGACGCAGTTACCTATGGGGGTGGGGGGGGGTATATATGAAAGTCATTTACGTTTAGGGCCTGTGCCCCTATAGGCCTGCCTCATTTTCCCCCAAAATGATCAGAACCTCCTTTAATTTGTGCGGGCTTGTGCGGTGTATGTGTTGGGTATTTATGCCAGTTTTTGTGAATGTTTTTGTCTTGGCAGTCCTGTATTTGAGGTTGTGTGTGTTTGTGTGTGTTTGAGAGAGAGAGAGTTTGTGGTTTTCCTTTAATTTATGACATTTTCTTGTCCATGGCTTTCGTCGACCACCCCAGTGCTGCGCGCTGGTTTTGCGTTCATCTAGAATGCTAACATACATTGACCAACTTTGTTGGGGTTTGCTTGGATGCCCACTCCCAGACCACGGACGCAGAACGCTCTCATGCGCATCCCAAGTGGCAAGCGCACGTAGAGGGCCGGTGAAGAGACAAACAGGGCCTGTAAAAACAGAGGCCAACCGGGATTTGTCCCGTTATGCTTGATTGCTAGTACCATAGACAGGGCCTTAAACAGGGCTTTAAACAAGGCTTTATAACAGGGTGTTAAACAGGGCTTTAAACGGGGCCTTTAACCAGGGCTTTAAACAGAGCTTTTAAACAGGGCTTTTAAACAGAGCTTTTAAACAGGGCTATAAACAGGGCTTTAAACAGGGCTATAAACAGGGCTTTAAACAAGGCTGTAAAGCAGGGCTTTAAACATGGCTTCAAAACAGGGATTTAAACATGGCTTCAAAACAGGGCTTTAAACATGGCGTTAAACAAGGCTTCATATTAGGGCTTTAAACATGGCTTTAAAACATGTCTTTAAACAAGGCCTTTAAACAGGGCTATGAACAAGGTTTTAAACAGGGCTTTTAAACAGGGCTTTGAACAAGTCTTTAAAACTGGGCTTTAAAACAGGGCTTTTAACAGGGCTTTAAAACAGGGCTTTAAGCAGGGTTTTGACAGAGCTTTTAACAGGTATTAAATAGGGATTTTTAAGCACATCTTTTAATATGGCCCCAAACAAAGTGGCCTTAACACTGGTTTAACCAGGCCTTTAAATAAGACTTTAAACAGGGCTTTTACCAGGGCTTTTGAACAGGGTCGTATCATGTTAACTTTTTACTGGGGCTTAAACAAGGCTCTGGTTGCAGCTTGTACCAACAGAGAGACCTCAGTGCTCACATCAAACAGTGTTCTGGATCTCCTTTCCACAGCCAGCCGTGTGTGTATGTGTGTGTGTGTGTGTGTGTGTGTGTGTGTGTGTGTGTGTGTGTGTGTGTGTGTGTGTGTGTGTGTGCATGTGCGTGTGCGTGCGTGTGTGCGTGATTGCAGGATGGTTTGGGTGTGTGATTGCGGTGTGTTGGGTATTTATGCCAGTTTTTGTGAATGTTTTTGTCTTGGCAGTCCTTTAATTGAGGTTGTGTGTGTTTGTGTGTGTTTGAGAGAGAGGGAGTTTGTGGTTTTGTGTTTATATGCAGTGGAGTGTTAATGTGTGTGTGAGTGTGTGTGTGGGTGTGTGTGTGCGTGTGTTTGTGTGTGTGTGCACAAGCGGATTTGTATGGGAGAGTGTGTGGTTTTGTGTGAATATGCGGCAGAATGTGTTAATGTGTGTGTGTGTGTGTGTGTGTGTGTGTGTGTGCGTGCGCGTGTGTTGTGTGTGTGTGTAAGTGTGTGTGTAAGTCCCAACACTATCTCATTGTGCTCTTAAGGTCTCTCTCTCTCTGCAGTGATGGCTGAAGCCATCGTACACATACACAACCACCAGAGCTCCAAACACTTTATGTCTAACTCATACCTGTCTTCCTGCGTTTATGCTGAGCCTTAGATTGTCTCAAGGTTCTATTTATATTCTCTTTTAACTGTAAAGATATAAATCATTCATCATGCTTATTTGTCTCATACATTCAAAACTTCAAATTTACAGCTTATTTGTCCAATTTATTTTTTATTTAGCTTTAATTTAAAGGGAACTATTTTCCCAGCTTGACACTCCAGAATCCATCCGAGGGCCTATCCAGTAGACTGGATCAACTGGTAGGATGAATGAACCTTAGTACATCTAGGAGGACTCTCCTACCTAATAAATCAATACAGGGTTGTTTTGATAGCTAATCAACATCAAACCTGATGCTAAAATATGGTATTTTTTAATGCTGCAGTGAATGTTTCTATTATCCACCACATGTTTGATAGCCACATTGCTGAAACCCTACTTTTTTGTGCATCTGCTTTGACACATGTCAGTTGGGCAGCACTGGTTGTGATTCCCATTATTGCTCTACCAGATCTGTTGGCCGATTACCATTCAACAGCCCAGACCGGCATTCGTTTTGGCTCAGTGATCCTGAAAAAGATATTAAAGGGCAATTATCACAATGACATAATGCAATTATCAATCCACACTGAAAATAGCACTGGCAAGTCAAAGCGTATAAATATTTACATGTTTATTATTTGTTTTCAATGAAAATGTAAATTTTTATCTTCTTTGTCATGCATAATTGTGTAGACGCAAGATGGAGTGTAAACTAACTGCCACTTTATCGTCGACTTGGAGCCGCCGGAGCATAACTAATCAACGCCTGTCGTAGGGCTCATGTGTCAACGTGTTTATTTGTCGGTTATTCGCGTATTCAGTTAAAGCATTGATCCCTGTCCTCTGCCAACAGGGAGTGCATCGCCCCTCTCTCTAATTATCATATTGAATTAACATATTTACACAACAATTAACATTCATCCCCATTCGCTGTGTTAAGCAAACAAATATATCTGCTGGCTAACATTGATCTCCAAACTCTAACCTGACCTGGTATTTTCTTATTGTACCATGACTTCACCGAAACTCACATATCAAATCGGGTTTTCGGCCAAATAGTAATTGGAATGCTGCCTTCGATGTTGAACCACAGCTAAAGTAAGCTTAGCATGCTAGCAAGGCTAGCCAAAGCTACAGAGACACGAGCAAAAACAAAGTATTCATACATGCACCACTTAATGTGGGGAGAGGGGGGAGGGGTGTGGCCACAGTTCACGCCAATGAATCGGGGGTGCCCACACACGGCACATGTGAGTGCCTGTCCGGATGAATCCAGATGGATAGACGGTTAGATAAGATGTAGATCGAGCAGGCGCACTGTGAGCCATGACCACTGATTACAAAGGGATAAGTATTGGTGTTCTTGTGGTTCTAGGAAGGATCTTATATTATTCCAGAACTTGCTTAGGCCTAAAAAAAATAAAAGTTTGGTTCCTGTTGGTTGTCAGTTGAGGTCATGGGTAGGTAGGGAATTTAATTTTTATTTAATTTTTTCCAGTGGCAGCGAATGATAGGTAGGTTGTTTTCATTTAAAAACGAGAGAATGCGCTCATCCTTGTACAGTATGAAGAGGTGCTGAACAAAAACGTAATTATAGTTTGCATCAAAAAATCTTTTTTTTTTTTTTCAAACTCATAAAATAATTTGGGTTGCACATAAATTGACAGGGTCGGTCGGAAACCGGAAGCAAACAATTT